>NW_017305071.1:3356823-3362177 GCF_001594115.1 Trachymyrmex septentrionalis
CGAGGCATGAAGATAAAAGAAATACGCCGTCCGAACCGTTAATACGTCCTCGCTCTCGTTACTTTTTTTTTTCCTGTAGTAAAAGGCGTTGAAGTTCGTGGATTCCATTATCTTCAGAAAGAAGACAGAGAATAAGAATCTGTCTACATCGCGCGTTTCCGTTCTTCGTGCGTTCCCAATCGGGGAAAATTAATCATCTCTTAATATCAATGTTAACTTCACGAATTAGCCTCGCAGGCCTTCGTCCAATTGTCTTTTTTTCATGCAGATTTCATCTACGACTGCACGCGATCGGAATTTTTATAGGAGCATCCGAAGACACGGTTATTAAAGCAGAAATTCCATTATCGAACGTGGCTATTGTTCAGAAATGCGCATTCATAAGTACGCAAGAATATGTAGGGTCTATATTGTACGAATGTAAAACTGGTTTAGTGAGTGATATGAATAGCTCTGGAAATGATAGTTTTATTGAACAGTAATGCAAATTGTAATCTTATTCCGCCAATTAATTGAAGCAAAACAATAAACTATATTAAAATTATGTCTTTTCAAGTAAGACAATTGTTTCTTAAATAATAATAAAGTAGAACGGCTACGAGCCAAACAATAACTTTTAATATTCAATAGTAAACAGTACAAACGTATGTTTCGACAACGATCAGGTCATTATTAATGTATAAAATAAAAATAGAATTTGAATTATGACATAAATTAACGGTTATGTGTAAAATATTACAATAAGTAGCATATAAAATTATTGAAAAAAATGATTTCTTAAATAATCAACAAGTTTGGCGAGCTAATACTGTCTTTAGACCTTTCAACTTTCATGGAATAATCACTGTTATCACTCTTCATTCATTATCCATTCTCACGGTGCATTAGCTAATAGCACAACAGGATGCCTGTCGGATCAATGCCTAATAACATTAGAGGTAATTGAAAAGTGGTAGAATCGTACTGATAGCGGTATTAGCTTGCATGCTCGAGACAGAATGCACTTTCGTTGCACCGTGTCTCACTTGACGAGGCAAGCTTTCGCCGTCAACATGAACACCGACAAATTTCTCCCCTTTCGAATTCTGTTCCCTCGAGCGCAGTTATATTATACCGAGTTAGATGTCCTTTTGTGCAGAACGTAATTGTTTTAGGAAACAGGGGAAAACGCATACTTGCGGAAAAAGAAAGGGTGAGGGGAGCCAGAGATCAACAATGCAATCTGTGGTTGGTACTCCCGGATAGTGTGGCTTGAATCCCTTTGATCTTCCACGTCATTCTCATATATGACATATACCATTGCTCTGGCAAAAAACAAGTAACGCGCTCCAAAGATAAATACATGATTAGAAATAACGGAGTATCTCTGTGCTGAAGGAAAGTTGTATTTCCCTTTAGCTAGTGGAGTCGAGAAAATAAGTTGTGTAACTGGAATTGTCAGATCAAAATGCAATAATCCAAAAAAGTATAAAGTTCAGATCTCGTGGAGTTACACTTTATATTACACTATTAAATACAAAAGGATCAAATTTAACAACCGATTTCTTGGAATTAAATAACATTTTAATATCATTACCTTCCAAGTGTATTAAAATATATTATTATTTTAATATATTGTCAAATGTGTGGGTTAAAAAAATCACATTTGATTAATTCGTTTCTGTTGTGGTTGAATTGATTAGTTTTAAACTGAACAACATTTACATTAATTCAAGCATTTAACAAATCAGAAATTTGAATTAAATTCAATACATTGCTTGAGTTACATTGTTTAACTTCATTATTTTAGTTAAAAATACATTGTATATACACACACACACACACACACATATATATATATATATATAAAATAACAATGGCGACCTATATCTAGGAGTAATTAGCCAAATTAGATAAATAGATCACATTATTTAACAGAGTAAGCAAGTAATATTCAATAAATTCATATAAATCTTGATGCAACGAAAATAAGATGCATAAGAAAATATTCTCATATTTATAACAATGCATTTTGCGTATTTGTTGAATGAAAATTGAATCCGCTGTTCAATTTCTCGACATTTTCGTCTAGCTACAAATATAGAAACATAGAATTCTTCTAGTGCATACAAAAGTATATAAAGCAGAGATAAATTGAAATTAAATGCCTTTATACGGTATAATCATATGAATGTTTCATTTTTGAAACTCTATTGTTAGGGTGTTATAAATTCCACCCAATTTTGTAAATTCCGAACGACTATTGGATTTGAGGCTCGTAATGCTGCAATAAATTCGCGATGGTGAATTTTATGGCTGAATACGAAATCGATGAAAAAAAAAAAACTTTTCAAAGACCAGAGTATTTCTGTTACAAATATGAGTGATGCATTTATTCCAACGCTAAGTACATTGAAATATGTTAATATATGTATCTTCTGTGCCGTCTGATTTAATTTGTCGGTTACCGAATTAATTTATCAAACTTGGACACGCGTTATTATTCAATAATTTATTGAGTTCATTGGAAGAGTTCAGCACCCCGTAAATTTTATCATAGTATTTAATTACAGTCCGAGAGAGAAAGGGAGAGAGAGAGAGAGAGAAAGAGAGAGAGAGAGAGAGAGAGAGAGAGAAACAAAATAAAGGAAAAGCAGTTTATCCTTATTATAGCAAATAGCTATATAAAGAGTTATGATACAGAATATGACCTCATAGTCGAAATTCATGACTCCAAGGCACCGGGAGTTCCTAAAGATATGAAATACTAACCATGATAATATACTAAATGTAACTTTATGCCTTTATACAAATCAATTTGGATTCGTAGGAAACCGGATAACATTTCCGGATAGTCCATTGTGGGTATTGCGATAGCTGTAAGATTCTCATCGGTATAATAATTCAATTGTTTATTGGCAGTAATAAAATTATAATAACGAAATATTCGAATTAATGACGATGGTTATAGCAACATAAATTCGACATTTGTCTAGAATGCGCAATGATAAAACGACGTTACGACGTGGCGCTTAGAACGCAAGGGAAATACGCAGCGAGCAGTAAATAAAATGATATTGATTTTGTAGGAGACGTGTTGTTGCAACTGGGCACTGAAAATACAAAACATTTCCATAGAAAAAAAAAAACAGTTACAGAGGTTCTCTTGGAATTTACGAATGCAAATTGAAAGACGAAATCACGCAAGTATTTTCTGGCGCAACATTAAAATGGAAGGAAAATGGATGGGAACGTTACTTGCAATTAGCTCTGACGCGAATGAGAAAAAATATCTGCTTTTAAAGGCAAATAATCTTAATTTTTAATGATCCGATGTCGAGACAGTTGAAATTTTTTAAATATTATTCTAAAAACGCTACGATTTAATATCCGTTATTTTCTTCTGAGCTAATAGATAAACGTGCGAGAAGACATTTCTTGAAATAATTGAGCAATTTCCCGGAGGCGAAAATATAATTACATTGTCAATACGCTGTCTTAGAAAATTAAATAGTGTCGTATAACGAGGAATAAAACTCAAACGATATGACGCCGCGTGTCTTAAGTACAGTCTTTAGCCACGGAGCGAAATAAAAGATCGCCATCGGCAACCGGATTATTCTGTGATAAAAGTGTCCCGAAAGGTCAATTACGAAATATGCAGCGGCAAGCTCATCCTCATCGTTGAAGGGACTAGCAAGAACTTTCCAGCAGTTAAGGAATGATCCAAGAAAATCTGGGCCACGACTGTCACGATCGCTGACAATCTAGTGATTCTCGCCAAAAATACAGTACAGTAAACTTGAAGCTGAGACACAAACGCATTTATTCCTCGAGAAAACGTCAACTTCGATTTCAGCAAAATATATCGCTCAGGCGGAAGTAGAGCGCGACAGCGTTGAATTTTTGAAGTCATGTAATAATTGTTTAAAATGGAGAACCACAGAGAAATCTGGAAAGTAGTAAAAATATAGTGGAGTAAAAGGTTTGAAAAGGAAAATAAATCTTCAAAAAAGCTAAGGATGTTATTTTATTCTTCGCAATTTCCAATGTCTCCACAACAAATTATATTCTTAGCAGGCGTAATGATGTATCTTCATCTCTACGTTCTTCGTATACTGCAGAAACTACTTTATATATATATTGTATATACTCGTATATATATATATGCAAAATGGGTCAAGATGCTATTTCGTGGCACACGCCGTTCCCTATGAACATCTCGTAATTATCGCTATTAAAAGGCATCATTCCGTAAACAATTTCTAGATAAAACGAACCAGAATTTGAGCGGATAGAATTTTGTCCGAGTGACTGCCCTCAAATTATCTCGCGTGCAGACGAATTATCTCTCGTGAAAATAATCTGATTTGCCTGTAATCATTAATCGACGACGTTCGTCGGAAGGATTTAAATATATATCTATTATTACACGTGAGAAATTTGCAATCTCGACCGTAAGCTTCCAGACTATCGTGTATACGTATCTCGAGTTCGAAGTAAGTCGGCCTTGACGGTAAGGAAGACAGCTTTTTCAAAAGAGGGGGAGAGAGAGAGAGAGAGAGAGAGAGAGAGAGAGAGAGAGAGCAGACTAGAGCGATCGACTGGAGAGGATTGGGAGACTGCGCGAACAGGACGAGATAAAGCTGGATGGCGATCAAGCGAAGTGTTGAAAGGTTGAACAAGAGACGAGAGAGCAAGGCAGATCAATCTCAAGAAAAACCGATACGAGAGAAAAAGATAGATACAGGGAGTCAAGAAGGTGGGTGAAGATGGGTGGATCGCTGAAGAAAAGACAAGGAGAAGAAAAGGAGACGAAGAAGACAGAGCGGGATGGACAGATACATCAATGAACAGGAGAATAGGTGAGAGGAAGACAGGAAGTACAATAGGAGTGGGTGGGAGTCAATGACTCGTGAACTTTTCGCATCGATTGTAAATATTTAAAGCGTGAGGTCAGAGAAGAGTGACGGACGATACGAAATTCAATTTTGTTGTATGTTTTATTCGATGTGTCCTGGAGTCGAAAGATTTTTTTGGATTGTTCGAGAAAACAACGGAAGAGCCGGACACACTGGACGTAACGTCGCAGCTGACCGCTCACGACGTCGTCGTCAAATACCTGACGTAGCGCATAGACGAACGGCGTTTAACGTCGCGCGAAGTTTGCAACTCAATTTTCATAGTGGTGACGCCCACATTCTCTCATCACTTTGTCGCGTCTTGATCGATAAATGCTCGTGAATGCGAACGCAACATAGACAATTCGGATACACACGTGTCCGCACTGTATCTTGATTTTCGCACAATTGCGGCATTATGCTGTTTCTCGAAGCGGAACTGTGCGTTCGTGTTCACGATGTAATTTCGACGAA
>NW_017305071.1:3362277-3369496 GCF_001594115.1 Trachymyrmex septentrionalis
CGTGCTGTCTCTCGAAGCGGAACTGTGCGTTCGTGTTCACGATGTAATTTCGACGAAAAAAAAATTTCCACCATTCGAATAAAATCGTTCAGCATTATGCAGGGGAATGTAACGGCCGGCAGTAATTAGCGTTCCGCTGAAATCATATCGATTTGCTCGCGGGCTGGTTACGCATTAATGAACACGAGTCGAACGCTTAAATGTCGCAATACCGCGAAAAACGCTATTGAATTTTAATTAGTATTAGGTCGGCTTGAAAAGCGTCATGTACGCCGCATTTTTAGCGTGTCAAACGTAACATGATGCTATTTCACGACACTGCTAGCAAAACTGCATTGCAATCTGCATATTACTTGTCGCGATGTCGTGATATCACGATACCATACGTCGTATTATTTTGTTGCCCCTCCTAGGATTTGCATGAAACATTAAAGATAAATCAAAATACATCAAAGCCAGCACGGCAAGCCTTCGAACACGCACAGCCAGGCTTCGCCGATCTTTGGCGAATCCGATAATGTGCCAACAAGTGTCTTTTGTCAGCAAAAATTGTTGGAGGGGCCGTGATTATTGAAGAACATTACTAAATAATGAAAAAAAAAGAAGAAATAAACGTATAAAATTTAACAACAAACCGATTTAAAAAAATCCACACAAGTAACTATGTATAAACTTTTTTTTTATTAATAAGATATAAATATATGACTTTTGGTTTTGGGTTATCATCAGTATAAAGCCAATAAATTAACAAATTAAGCATTGAGCGTTACATTTAATCGATAGAGTACCAAAAAATATGCGCGATGTGTGTTAATCAGAAACGTGGATTAAAATTCCAAATGTAAAAGGCCAGAAATGAAAATCTTCAAACGTTTTTAGTATTTGGTAGATTAATTCGTGAGTCAGAAATTGAAAAAGCAACTGAAATAAAGATGAGCTGTAAAATATTGCGCACGACATAACAGCGTGTGTAGTAGGTAAAAGCTTATAATAATATAAGCTTTTAACATCTTATATTGCACACATTATTACATCGTGCAATATTTGACAGTTCGCCTTTATTTTGGTTTCTTTTTTAATTTCTGAATCACGAATTAAGTTTCTAGCAAATACTAAAGACGTTTAAAGATTTTTATACCTTATCTTGTGTTGGTCTACATCGGCTTGTTCTTGAACTTAATGATTTTATTCTTTGAAACCTCTTTATCTTATATATTGCATAAAGATACGGTTTACATATTATGCTGGTTATATCTCTAGAGAATCCATCGCTTTTCTGAGAACATTAAAGTCGATCAGGATGTCTAGCTGTCTTACTAAGTGCTATTCCGTTCCAACTTGTCGCTATTCGTGTAATAGAGAGATCTCCCGTTCGAGCAAACTGGCTGATACGTAATTGAGATCAACGATGTGGCAAGACCAGGTGAATGGCGACAAAAGAAAACGACCGAAAAAGGAAAGGACCAAGAGACATCAAGCGAGAATCCGCGCGAAAACGCGGTTGTGTTCTTGCCCACAAATTACAATTTAACTCGCTTCGTGATTGGCGCTCCTAAAGTCGAGAAAATAGCGTGTCGTAGACTTCTTTTTCCGACTTCGTAGAAAAGCTTTGAGTTTAAATGAAGGCGATCTTCCTCGTTATTTGATAGAAGTAACAGCATTATCGTTATGTCATGTTATAAGACGCTCGCCTGTTTTGAACTTAAGACTTGCTACGCAATTTGCGCATTATACGATTAAGATAAAACAGTGAGTAAAGTTCAGAATGAGGTCATTAGCAGCTGGTTAAAAGAGAGACGTAGATTGAATTAGTTCACCGCTAATGGTATTTAATGTGCAATTCGAGAAGTTACAAATTACACCACGAGAAACCAATGACGGTGAGAATTACGCAATTCGTTTGCACTCGCGTTTTCTCTAGAATTGCGCCGTTATTCCTACATTTTTCTTAGAACAATAGATATATTGTGCGAACGATATTCTTGTACGCGGACATTACGGCGCCTGCAGGCGCAATGACAAATGTATGGAGTTCTATTGTGGTAACCTATTGTAAACGCGCGCGCACGCGGCAATAATCGGCCGCGGTACATCTCGTTTTTGTTCTCTCCTCCGGTTTTGTGATTGCGGGAAAAATGTTGGATAGCTGACATCGCGACGGCATGTATCGTACATGTATCGCATGAACGCATGCCAGATAAAAGTCGCGGCGAGCCAAGAGGTACGTGTCACGTTACGTACTCGAAAGTGTTACGTTTGAATCCTCTTGCAAATGCAATTACACCGATGTTTAAACCTTTTGACAAGTTTTACATATCAAATGTCAACTGTGACGCGCACACACACACACACACACACACACACACATAGTTAAGCCGTTTTAAACTAAAAGTTTTCCTTTTGGTTTCCAATTTATTAAATATCGCAGTTAAAACAATCATACAGACCGACAGTACGATTCAATTAAATCTGCCCCGATGATGTCCGAAGCAACTTGACTTTATGATCGGAATCTATATAAAAGGATCGACTAGCAATATAAAATTATCACCATGGAAACTGTTTGGACAAATTGAAAAATAAATCGTTTTCTTACCTTTGAAAACGGGAAAAACGGCGCTCTAGTTTCTTCCCTTTTCCGAGAAGGAGATTTAATACCTTATCAAACCAGGTACAATCATTGCCAAGATCCGTATAGCACTCTACACATAGATGCAGTTTATAGGCCGTTTTCCGAGCTTTTTCGTTGTCGATACTTAAGAGAGGTAGATTATTTAACGGGGGACTACAGACGAACCAACTTTAACATTTATAATAATTGAACGTGGAAACTTTAACACGACGATTAAGTAGTAATTGACAACATTCGTTTGGTCGTTAAGCGTCACCTTCCTTCTCCCTTTTCGCGCCAGTTCTTATGTTCTATGTTTCCTCTATATTATCTTTGTCAACGACATACATGTATATACACATATACATACATATATGTATAGATTTATATAGATTTCTTTTATACGGCGATATATCTCTCAAATTTGGAACAAACGGTAAATTTTATAATCACACTCCACACAAATTAATATTATTAAATTACATATATATATATATATATGTGTATATATATATATATATATATATATTCAGAAGAAGATTATAATATTAATAGGACATCTTTTTGTTTTTATTAATGACGACGACGTTATCGTTAGATTAACACAGACCAGTTTGTAATCCATCGAGCGAGCACTCTCGCTTGATTTTATCCTCTTTTCATTCGATATGTCACAAGATATCACTGATTCCACGATGCTGAACCCTGTGTGTATCCAACTAGACTCTCGCATCCCTCATTGCGGATTTCTCTTCCTCTGTTACTCCAGTTTCGCTGCTGGTTCTTCGTTTCGCAATTTTGCGTGACACCGCACAATCCTCTCTCCTTTCTCGCGCAACACTGAGATGTGAATAACACTGAGACTTCAAAACACTCTTTGACTTAATTCCTCTTATGTGTGTCACGATTCTCTCGTTGGAGAAAAATCTAGATGATTACGATGAATCCGAGTGATATCCACTGAAAGCACAAATACGTGTCGGTCGATGTGTCGCTGACTTATAATTCGTTCACGCCGGATATGACAATTGTTCCTGTCTTTTTTCAACGACCGACATGCACGCATCTTACTACCGGCTTTATCACCGGCTTGACGCCGGCCTTAGGAAGGAAGCTCGTTGTCGCCGTGATCGCGTGCGGAACATTAAGCGGCAATGTGCTAAAGAAGGTAAGATTGATAGGATCGCGGGATTCGATTTTCTCTTGTGCAATATTTTACTTTTAAACGCGAAACTTGAAACTACGTATATGCAGTTTGTTCTTTTAAAGAAATATTAGTAGACAAATGAAGTCAGTTAGAGCGTTTAATAGTTCAAGCTGAGTTTACTTTGGTCTGATAACCTATGAGGAACATATTTCGCGTGTAATTCCATCATCAAGAACTCATAACTTGCGTTGCGAAGGGTGAACATCTAAGCATTGAATCTCGCGTAATCAAGAAAGTTCGGAAAATTATTTTACTTCGTCCATTCGATCATGAAAGTTATAAGATTAGTAAATTTGCATTTCGCTACATTTTGAGAGACTTACGACTAAGTTCGTGTTTGTAAGTTGATAGTTTATGTTATTACAAACAGAGAAGAAGATAACTGTCCCTTGAACCGGAAAACTAACTTTCTCGAAATAAATAACTTGATTCTGGTCTTCCGCCGTTAGCTGTTTCTTCGTAATTGTTATGTTAATTTCGAAGTAATTAACTGTAGTTACAGCAAGAGAATTAAAACAAAAATATTAGTGGTCGGGAATCTCTATTTAGCTCAGTCTCGTTTATTTTTTTTTTTTATATTTCGCCAATAAAGTGAGCATTCCACTTTATATCTTTGCCCCATCTGACGATTATACAAAGTCCATGGAAAGTTTATTGAGATGTACTACCCACATTTCGTGTATATTGCTTTTTACTGATTTAGAAAAATACACAGCATTCAAAAACTTGCTACGTTAAAAAGAAATACTATATCTTGAATTAAACAGTCGTAGTATATTGATTGGGAGTATATTTATTGAAGTAATAATATATAGTGCGATTACGTTGATATATCGTATCAAATTCCACAAAATTTTTTACATTTTGTATGTACAAGTTCGTTATAAAAATTACTGATATATCATTATTCATTTTTTTATAATTTTGAAAATTTACTATTTATCACAAAAAAAAGCGTAAAATTTTTATTTAAAAAATTTTTTTCCGCAATTATTGGCGACTCGTCAGCAATATCAATTTCTGAAACGCAAAACTGTGGAATTACATTACGTTTGATTGAAAAACTCGCCGGAAGCTAGTTGACTGTAAGGGGTAAAGATATATAACCATGTTACAACAAGGGATTCTCATAGCACTTTGAAATTGCCTTGCCGAGCTGTATTTTGCGTAAACTACGTGAATACGGGAAGCCTATCATCTGTTTGCATAATATACTGATTCTTGCCGATACAATCGACCAATATTTTTTCCAATATATAAAATAAAATACTATAATATTCGATATAAATAAAATCTATTTTTATTATTCTTCTCTGCTGAGATTGGAATTTTGAATACCAATTATGCAAAATGTTTTAATCAATACAGAGCGTCAGACATTATTTATAAATAATATATCCAGCGCGCCATTAATAAACCTTTTATTTATGCGCAAATTAATAATAAAACGGTTTAAAAATTTTTGTAAAAAAAAAAAAACATTCGCAATTCATGAGAGCTACTCGTATATCAAATTTCAATCTTTTAGCTCAACTTTAATGATTAATGAAGCGATAATCGATTTCGACATCGTATATTATCGAATTATAAAGGAGGGACTGTACTTTGTTCTTTTCGTTTCTTTAACATTAAAAAAGAAAAATATCCGAAAAGAAGAATGCGCTCACGTATCGTTGACGCACTAACAAATTTCCATGCGAAAGAGTTTTCACGCCTGTCCGCGGGTTCTCACGCGAGTTTCCGAGGCGGGAGAGGCTCGCGTTCGTTTTACGCGAACGAGGCTTCACGCGAGAGAACACGCCGCGCCGCGTGGGGTACACGCTTCTCACTCCCCCAGGTCCCTTCGATCAAACACACACACGCTATCCCGCAGTGCGAGAAACCTTTTTTTCTACCCCGTACGTTGCGACGCACGCACGCGCGCGCACGCACCGTCGACGAAGACGACGCATCGTCGTCGGGAGTTCACGCGCACGGGAAAGCCTCCTCCACGCCTTAAAATCCTAAGCGTCGGGCGTGCTGGAGCGAGGAGTCGATTGAACGATTAGACGAGCGAGAGGCCGTTCACTCCGCGCCTTCGCCGGACTGTCGTTGACGCGAGTAGTAGCGCCGCTCGGGTTGCCGGCGACGGCGGGACGCCACTCGACGGCGACGGCGACGCCGGCACTTCCTCGCTACCATTATCCACACCTCGTCACAGGGTCCCTTCACCGGGGAAGTCGGGCGCGCGCGTCCCGTGCTGTATATTCGAGGGAGAAAACAACGGTGCGGCGCTGAGGCGACTGTGTGCCTCGTCTATACGGCGTGGCGACGCCGGGCGAAACGAAACGAGCGGCCGAGGCGACGTGGCGCGACGCTGCAAGTAGAAACGGATCGACGAGGGCGGCCGCCTTTCACGGGTGTCACGGTGTGTACGCGCGCAGCGGGAAGGCCGCGTAGGCCGTGTTAAGCACGGCACTCACTACTGCCGGCTGGTACAACGTGTACCTCCGCTACTAACCTAGCGTGCCCGTCCTCTTGCGTCGCCTCGTCTCGCCTCTCTCGCCCGCGAGACCCCCTTCCCACCGCTTCTTTACAACCCCCGCGGACCCTCTCGCCACGACTACCTGGCCAAACCCACCCTCCCCGCGACCCCGTGTTCTCTATACTACGGCGCCGATCAACCCCTAGAGCGCACGAACCACCACCCCTGCCGAGACGCCACTGCGCATGGCGCAGTGCTGTGTTTTCTCCGCACGACTCCCGGACGAAAAAGGGATTTTCTTCCTTCGCGGACGTTAAACCTATCCCTTCTTTTGTGCCCCTTTTTAAATAACATCTCGTTATCCTTAAGCCTGACAAACTTATTTATGTACGTATAATGGAATGCCATGAGATTTATGAATGAAGGGATAGGTCGATATATCTGAATTTAGAATCTTTTTGCACAGATACACCGCTGGTACTTTTTGTGTCTTGTGTCTGTCTTATTTGTTTATATTATGTTTGTCCATTTATTAAAATACAATGTTACGCCTCTGCATGGCGGAAATCTGCCACATCGGAGATTCATGGTGCTACATTAAGAATGTTAAAGCAGAGAAACTATGCATTCGAGCTCGTAGAATTTTCATGATTCTGCCATGTATCGCATATGATGAATAAGTATTGCACGCGTTAGATGAAATGAAACCTCTTTCCGTTTTTATAACCCCTCAAAACGAAAAAGACGAATAACGTTATCAAAACTAGATCACAACGTTTTGCGTCGTTAACGTGTCGCATAACGACGATATACATCGATCGAGAGATGATGCGCAAAATTGCGCACGCCGCATCGGCGCGACGATTTGCGAGGGATAAAGAAGCTGTACAAAATTTGCGAGAATACAAAGATCTATTCTTCGCGGGGGGGTGGGGGT
>NW_017305071.1:3369749-3372547 GCF_001594115.1 Trachymyrmex septentrionalis
TGGGGGTGGGGAGGGGGGGGGAGGGACTTATCTGTCATACCCGTTTATTTACATAATTTCCGGGTCATCTGGAGAAACGCCTGACGCGGATTCTCGGGAGACAAATTATATTTCTCGCGTGTGAAAAGCGGAATGGCGGCGACACGTTCGCCAAAAGGAAGCGCAAAGTACGATGACACGCACGGCGCCGCCACGCGGCAGTATTCAACCAGTGGCGGCGGAATGGTGGATGTTGACCTACGAGCCAGCCAACCAGCCAACCAACCAGCCAACCATTCGGTAAACCCGAATGAATCCTGGTGACTCGGTGACCGATCCTGCCGCAATCCGCCGGCAAGGCCGGAGGCTGCCGTCTGAACTCTAGCGCCCCTGGGGAGACCTAGGTGGACTTGATGGTGAAGATACAAGGTGCGTCGGACGGAAGAACCAGACGGCGGAGTGCTGGACGATGCACTAGGGACGGTCGTGTTTGTACGCCGAGAGGAAGAAGAAGAAAATGGAAAGCGAGAAGAGAAATGAGGGGGAGAGATAGAGAAAGAGAGGGCAGAAAGGCAGAAAGGAAAGGTCGTGGTGGTCAGAGAGAGAAAGGCACATACGGTAGCAGCCACCACGTCGTATACCAACGCCACTTCATATTGATTTTCCGGGAGAGGGGTGGAGGAAAGGGGCTGGAATGGTGGAGGAGAGAGAAAGCGTGAGACAGAGAGACGGGAGAGAGAAGGTGCAGGAACGCGACCAAGGTGGAAAGACGGAGAGAGGAGAGCTGAGGGGCAGAAAGGGATGGAGCGACCGGTTCTTCGTCGTTAACCACCGTGGCTAACCCCTAAGGTTGAGTCCGGGGAAAATGGCGGGCCGGGCCGAGCATCGGTACAGCATAAAATACGTATGCGCTTTACCGAAGAGGCATCGCACGCGCACAATTGAAGACAAAAACTAGAAACAGAATCCAAATCCAAATCTGACAAAAATGAACACATAAAAAGGGATTTGTATTCATGTAAATAATTTAAATAGTAGTAAATATCTAATGTTTACATCCAAGAGTTTACGTTATTTTTCTGAAAAATAGTATTACGCTGTTAAGTGAATGTATGTATCCTATCTTTATATGTATTGGGATAAATATAGATGCATCGATATATCTCAATATTTTATACAATTACACTTTTGAGCTTTAACCTTTAAGTGGATAGATGGGATGATCACAGTACGAAAGTATAATTTTCGTTAAAACCTTGTTCTAAAAAGAACAATAAAACGTATCGCTTAGAAATGCTCAGAAGTCTTAAAGTTAATTATTTTTATATTCTTCCATTTTATAAGGATGTAATTAGTGTAAATTTAACTACAACATAATATATTGTTAAAAAACATAACTATTTATTTATTATAAAATTAAAATATTTTTTGAGATATTTTTAATACTCTATCTATCAACTTGTATATTTTTAATTTGGAAATAGTTTAACTTGGAATATTTATATAATACACCTCAGTGATAAAAAATGTAAATTGTAAAATTATTTTATACAGATTTTATTTAGCATATTTTTTGAATAATAAAGTTATAGTTATTTACGGTGCAATTATTTGTATCCAATTGAAAATCCGCAATAAAAAGCATTATACTAATTATAATCTTTATTTTTTAGAAATAATAATGTCATTATGGGCTACTTAATGCATTTATTCCGTTTAATATTTGTTTAATTTTTACTTAACCTTCTTTAGAAAATTGGAATTAAATACATATTCATAACGTTCAGAAATAAATGAAAAAAAAATCAATACACGATATATTATTAATAATTGTGATTTTAATTGGAGTATAAAAACATTCTAGGTAATCATGTACAAAAAAGGTAACTATTCCTGAATTAAATTATATCTACCTATTATATTTATATATACAATACATAAAAAATTACGGATTAAATTAAATAAAACGCATTGTATCAGAAATTATAGAGTAACGTCTTTAATTCTTTATTTTTAAATGTGCAAAAACTTAATTTATATTTTTTTTTTCAGACAAAAATTTATCTGCTCATTTTTTAAATCAACAAAATAATGTGTTTTGTATTGATCGAAATCGAAATGAAAAAAACAAAAACATGATATTCTTATTATTTTATCACTTCTATTTTTCTCTGTCTTCCAATCCACATATGTATGTCAATTATGTGAATTAATCTAGTAATGAAAGCCAATATAAATGAAGATCAAACAAAACAGAAATAATATTTCTTTAGCACATTTAATCATTTCTTAAAATATATTAAAAGAGCAAATTGTCGCTTATTTATTAATTTGTACACAATTAAGCGACACATTATTATAAATTCTAGCAATGGAAATGTCATGCTTCGGTATCTCTTGCGTTTGCATATATAACTCTAATCTGAAGACACTACAACACGTATTAATCTGGTCATTCATAATAGTTAGAAGCTACTTTGCCCTGACATAATGGGGAAAGCTTGTTAAGTAATTCCACGGTAATACATGCGTGTCTGAATTGTTATCAAAATTAAATGATGATCTCATTCCCATATGTGAGCCGCAGTCATCTTTTTTGTGAGAATGATTCAATGGCTCGGTTCTCGCCTCTCCACAATGATTAAAACCATGCGATAATGTTCATAATTATAAATATTTAGATAGTACGTATTATCTAACACGAAAATCATCTTTCATTTCATTATACTAATGATTATTATTATTATTAATTAGTTCTTTGTATTAAATAAGAGAAAAAGTATGTCCATATTATATATATATATATATATATATATATA
>NW_017305071.1:3373255-3379430 GCF_001594115.1 Trachymyrmex septentrionalis
TATATATATATATATATATACAGTGTGTATATTATATATACAAAAATGTGTGAAAATTCGCGACTCAAACTATAGCAAGAAAGTTCTCGAAAAATTAAGTAAAAATGTTATTTGTTAATTTTTCATTTTTAGCAATAATATTTGAAATAATAAAGATTTAAACATGGCCAATTATAGATTATATTTAGATAATCATCTACGAGTATTGGTGAGCGCATTGAAATACGTCACTGTCACTCACTTAATCTATCGCACGTGCAATTCATGGATGAACATAAATTAAATGGCATACAAACGTAGTCTGTAATTGGCCACATTGAAAATCTTATTATCTCAGCAATTACTGCTCAATATGAAAATTTATAAATAACTTTTTTATTTTATTTTTCTTATTGTAATATTTTAAGTTTGAATTTTGAAGGACACCCTGTGTACATAAATGTGAAACGGAAACTTCAATAAAATGAAGATATTTTAATCCTGTCAAAGAATTAGAAAAAAGTCATGTACCGCGACGTGAAAAGAATAAGAGATCTATGTTACCAGAGAAAAGTTAAAATGGCTCGAGCGTGGACATAGATCCCATGTCTAAACTTCCAAACTTTCTGTAATTAAAGAACTATACAGCTGGAACGAGGCAGACTGGATGCAGCATCCGTAAAAATCGACGTTTAGAACACCGTCTCATTATACCTGTACTTTATGTTGCGTGTTAAAAGTGTTAAAAAGATACCTATAACCTCACGACAACATTTAATTAATATAGATTAACAGTGCAATTGCGCAGCGTATCACTAATCTCACGTGACATTAAATATTAAAATTTTTCCAAGTTTAAACCACTCCTTCGTAAGTATCGATCGACCGAGAAAACCAGATTGAAGCTTGCGCACGTGTAAAGAACACTTTTTCATGTAGTGATGAAATAATTTACGGTAATCGTACGCTGTTCAGAAATAATCTCTCAGACAATTACAACAAAGTCGCAATTAGTTTGCAGCATGCAGCACAAATATTGAAATAACGGATGACATCGCTCATTATGTTTGTAGCTCAGTGCTACGTGATTGCATTTTTTTCTGCGGGATGCATTTTCCATGCAAGCTAGGAAATATAAAACTCAAGATGGAAATGTGTTTATCCATAAAATTAAAAAATAATATTTCCTCATAAACTCGTGCACGACGGAAAACTTTTTATATATTTTTCGAGAGTGTAACGCACACAAGATCATAAAATTTTCTCGTAAATTTACGAACGTAAATCAAATTTATCGCAGGTAATTAATTACTCATCGACGAAGCAATCGATAAAGCTGATAGCCCGGTTATAAAGCCAAAAGCAATGGCCACTTGTTGTGAGATCGTTATTATTACTTGGGCATCTGAAATGATTGTTCATTTTCACGAAAGATGGATAATTAATCGCCGCGAGGGCAATGTTTTACTTTATCAAAGCCAGTCATTAATTTTTATCTGAATCTGTGCTGTTAGTTCTGCATTATCTATCATCGTTGTCGGTTTCGCGTTGTTCCATTTAGTTTAGTCAGTCAAACAGCTACGAGCGTTTATTTTCTATAATTGGATTATTATGCGATCCATTTAGCTTGTCAAATTACATCATTGAGATACATTCTATATCGCTAAAAATAATATAACTAAAATGGAAATAATTCATGCTATAAGCGCGCAGGTATCGCAAGTTTCTTCGGAATCTCCTCAGGCAGATTTTCTCGAGCACGTTCGTATCACAATTTCCGACAATAAAAGGAGAAGTATAATACGCAGCTTGGCTTAGCGGATAAGCATCGTGTTTCAATATAGAGATCTTCGCTGCTACGTGCAAACAAAATTCGAATATCAGTTATAGAATAGAAAATCGGTCAGCCCGAAGTTTGCGAGACAACTGAAGAATGCGGGGGCGATAAAAAAGAAAAATACGATAAGATAGAGAAATAGAGAGAAAAAGATAGTATGTTCTACTTGATTTCAGTTTGGCATAAAGTCGGAAGTGTAACGAAGTACTGTAAGTTCTGCAACAGAGTGGAAGAATAAATTACAAAAGCAGAGGAAATTAACCGTCTTGGAAATGAAGCAAGCAAGCAGTAAGTAAGTTTCGAAAATCTCACTCACTCACTCACTCTCTCTCTCTCTCTCTCTCTCTCTCTCTCTCTCTCTCTCTCTCTCTCTAATCGCGCGGGCGCAATTTTCGAATAAAACTTTCTGGAAGTTCTAGTACAAATCTACACACGTCTTTTTCCGTTCCCCTTTTTTATTTTATATCTTGTACTGATTATAAGAGAAAAATATTAATGATTGGTATTTGTGACTATATAATTACATGATAAATAATTATTAGGAGCCACTTTTATTATTTCTATAACGTTAATAATAATTATTATATTTATAGTTCTATCAACAAATATATTGTTGGCACCAAAAGTAACTCAATGTGGCTTTATGTGATCTCGAATGCTAAACTTGGTACTTTATGTATGAGCTGCCAATATAATGGCGAATATTTGGCACTTGGTTATTTGCATTTGTTTCATTACATATGAAAATTTAGTTTACTGTGTTATGATCCTTTTTTCGGTCAATTTTAGGTTCAGTATGCATTTTCTTTTCATCCAACGAACAGAATTACAGAAAAGAGCAAAAATAAATATGCCGTGTCCATTTTCATACAGGAAAACAATACAAGATACTCGGAAGTATCGCATGATGAATGGACTCGGCAAAATAATATGCGGTCAAGTACTGTACTATTTGCAACTCGAGTTTGAACGAGGTTTATTGTCCTTAACAAAATCATAAGTTAGACACGCATTCTCGCTTCCGACCGGTATGGCAATTGTCTCGCTCATTTTCCAGTCTGCCGGCAACGACAAGTCAGCATTTTCGGTTGTGATCGATCGGATTTCAATTACTTAGCAGACGGAACAGTCGAATTGTGTGCTTGGAAAACGGCCAGGAGATCAAAACGCAACAAGCCTTTCCTTTGGAAGATTCGAGCCAGCCGTTCAGCTTCATGTTTATTCGGAATTCGAGAGTAATAAATAGATTGGACAAAAGAGAGAGGAGAAAAGAGAGAGAGAAAATGAGAGAGACTTTACAAATGTTTCAAAAGAGAAACTAAAATGTTGCTCGACAAAAATCCCATTTGATCACTTCGAAGTAAGCGTGGGAGGAACTTCGTTGGGTGTAGGGATTAGAATTTGAGGTGAACGCGACGGATAGCGGATTTTCGGAAGTTCGGAACCCGTACAGTGGAAAGCACTTAAAAGCATATGAAATCGGTGCGACTCGTCAAGGAAGCGAGACACGTTCGTGAGAAGCTCCGAGATGGTTCGAAAAGACTCAATATAAGAAGCGGAAAGAAAGTCAAGGAATAAAGTGAAATGTGCGAAATGTGAAAGACAATTGTCGGCAACCCTGTTATTTCCAGCAAAAGCAGCGAGTCTCAGAGCGCGTGTTGTTAGAGAAAATCTCCCCGTCCCACTTCCAACGAGCGCGTTTCACGTCAGCTGCTCTTTTTACTTTCCAGTTCTTGGGACTCCACGCTCGTCTGCGCTTTATTGCTCATCGAGCGTAGGATCGACGACGCCCGTCAGTTACCGAAATCCTCGATAAGCGAGGGCGTACATGGGAACACCTGTTCTCGATTAGAGAACCTGTCTCGAAACGCGCGAGGGCTTGTTTTGCTGTCCGGAGCAGTGAACACATAATGATAATTAATGAGGTCCTCAGAGAGTAAAAGATCTGAGCATTTGCGATATCATTTATTACGAAGTAAACGGATCGATAAACAATTTCAGATCAAAGAACAAGAAATTTACGAATTCAACGAAAAGCTAAGCTTCCTTAGCGAAGCAAGAGGTAAGCAGAGAACGTTAAAGTTGTGGTATAATTATCACTTTAATTTCGCAGGGCGTTTCATTAATATTAATATAGCACACAGAAAAAGAGATTATGCAGACGATGAAGCGGGAAAGAACGCGGACGACGATCGTAAAGACGTAAAGACGTCGAATTAACTAGGCAAGCGCGTGCTCAGCTTGACGAAAAATCATTAATTAAACGGGAACTAAATGCATTAGGAACAAGCCCCCTGTCATAACTTCCGCGCGACCTCGTAAATCACAACGAAGGTTTCTCATACGGCTTCTTCTTTTGCCCGCGTACTGAACGGACGGCGTTGCAACGCAGTGATCCGCGTCGCTCGAAGTGCAAGAGCTCCATTCAAATCAAAACGAGTGTGGACCGAATGTATTTCGCGAACGAAATGAATTTCAACGAAGAGCAGATGGATCATTGGAGGAGATTATGGAAGAGATATCGCGTTACCGAGAGATTGATCGATTACAGATTATTCCTCATCGTGGGTACGTCAGGTCGATTCGATGACGAGCGATGTCGTAACTATCGTTTCATTATAGAACCGCACCGAAAATAAGACCTGAACGGATCTTCAATGATTTTTGATAACCTCATTCGTGAATAAAAGTAGAATTTCTCGTAGCTGAGAAGAATATCGAGCATTATAATTTCATTGAAATAGCATTACGACTTCGAAATGAGATCTACAAATTTCACCTCCCGTCGCTGGATAATATACTATTTTTGCGACGATCGAAGTTGGAAGTCCGAGAGGTCCGAGACCGTTACAAAACTTTAGCAGATGATTTTAACCCGTCCCATCGGACGAGTTATATTCAGTTTCGTTTCGATAACATGCATACAGAAGTATCTCGTCGTGCAAGAGGACGGAAAGGTAATAACAAAAATAACTCTCCATCGGTCGATAATTTCGTTGGCGATCGACGACGTAAAGCTTGGAGATGCGTCGTTCTCAGGAGAATTCCAATTAGATAATTTTGATCGAGCGATCTCTGATGCTCTCCGAGCATCTTGCTTTAGAAACTATTGGCGCTTCAACCTCAGAAATCATTTACGTAGGTTAAGATCAGTTCGAAACACGTCATGTTAACTGATGATGTTAACTGGTAACGCATGGTCCACTCTCCCGATTACTTCGAAACAAGCAAATTGTCTAAGTTCAGTCAAACATTCGCTCTATTCTAGTTCGATCAGTCGATTGTCTCGCAAAGCACCGCCTTTGTCCAATGCTTACGTGGTTCTCGTAACGGCAATTCGAGGTTATCGATGAACTCCTCGATGGCCAGCAATAAAAGGAACGGCTGAGGCTATGCAACGTAATGCCGTTCGATAGATGTATCTTATAGATCCTCTTTCCTCTCCATTTCTTTCAAGTCTTTATAACTCGATAGATCTCATTTATTTCTACGCGATATTTTAACTCTTTTTAATCAGTTTCATTAATACGAAAGTTTCATCACGCGACATTAATTGTAAATAAGTAACCTTATCAAATATAAGATAAAATGTATAAAATTTATTATATGTGTGTATAACGCGGATTATGTCGTGCGATTTTATAATTTTAAATAAAGATTTTCTAAAAAAAAAAAGAAAGAAAAAAAAGGATACATTCGTAAGTTAACGTATCAGTTCGATCCATATCGACGGTTCTTAATCTTCACGTACGACTCCAAGGGAGCCATATTGCCGCGGAAATATTCATCCATTGACTTTATGAACATACGTTGACAGGTCGTAAAGGTGTCTCGTTTTCTTTTATATTGCAACGGAAGCTATTGGTTCTGGTAATAACGACGGCGTTGCCTCAAGCTTCCCTTCCTTCCTTCCTTCCTTCCTTATATCGAAGCATCACAAAGCATGGAAACCGCAAGGTGTTTACGGCCAGCAAAGCCCGGTTTGCTCGTTTAGCTTCGAAGCATTCGGGTGTTGCTCAATTCAACTAGAATTTGCGGTGTCGCTCAATACCGAATGTAACTAGCCATTCACAAAAATCGCAAACATCAGTCTGATCCTACCTTGATTGCTAACATCAACTTTTATGCGTTTCGTATGCAACTTACCGTAATCGCATTATGGCGACAATAAAAAATCACGCCATTTCTCGTGGACGGACCCTCAAAAAAAAAATAATAAGGGGAAAAACCGTCACGATATAGCTCGTGTCCTCGATCAATTGTTTTGACAAATTGTTACGAGGAAGACGAATTTGGGACGTTCAAGATAATGTCCTCAGTTATTCCTTAAGATAAATCGAATATATATATATATATATA
>NW_017305071.1:3379530-3389740 GCF_001594115.1 Trachymyrmex septentrionalis
ACATGGTAAAATAGAGTAAACCCATATATTCAGTTTGTATCAAGTGTAGTCTGATGGAATTTACGCGTACAGTTACCATTAAGGAGAATCCAATATGTGTACCCACTGTAATGTGTCTTCGATCAAATATCTTTGCGCGATAAGATAAATCAGCAGAATCCGTACGTTTTACCAAATGCGAGACATAGGATGCTTTCCAGCATCCAGAGATACAGATAACGCAGAGTGTAACAGTGAATTATTACATCCTTGTTTGCTAATGTTAAACGAAGATTACATGACCAGTGTATTGCTTGCTGGAAAGCATCAATAAATTAGTAAAGTAAACTTCCAATTTTTCGAACATGAATACTTCTTCAGATGAACTTCCCTGAAATACGCTTGACCTCGTTTTATAATACTGGATTTAAAAACCATTCTGCAAACTTCAAAACCGATATTGAAATTTCATTTAGCTATGTCGTTTTCTTTTTTTAAAACACACGTAGACTGCCATTACCTTAAATAGATTAAAGTCCCACCGGCATTATATAAAGATATGAGATTAACGTTTAAAATATTCTTCTTATATTTTTTATTCCAATTTTAAATTTTTCTTCCAATTTTTTTTATTTTAAACGCATTTGCGTAAATTTTTTATATAGTAAAAGCATTTCTAAATATCTCGGGTTTTTTTCAATATTTGTATGTTTACGTGTTATCCTCGTATTTTCTTTTCACGATGTAAAAGGGCAGATATATATCAGAGATACTCACTCGTGGCAAGTATACAAAAGATGGAGGCAACCCTCAAAGTAACACGAAGAAAATGCGGATTTTATCGGTCTTGGTCGACGTGCACGCTACCCTCCGAATATATAATATCAAATTTCGAAACTATTTAAGCGAACCATTGTACGGTGGTTACATGACACTGTTGACCCCTTTCAGAACTACGAGCACTTTAGGATCAAACTATCGATACTCCCTTTCAATGTTCGTCAATATTTTCTTAGTTTCCCTTCCTCTTTCATTTGCCCTGGAGATCGATTCGTTCCGCAAGTATTAAATCGCAATTCTATTCTGTAATCAATGTTCAGTATTCTTCGGCAATTACAATCGATCTTTCAAAAGGTAACCAGCCAAGCTGTCGGAAAGCTGTCAGAATAGACGTGGGATTATAAAAATCCAGCACGAATCATTTTTCGCACGTAGGATCATAAATTTTTCATGATTTCCAACGATTTTAAAATTGTAAAATCGTTACAATTTTCATAGCGAATGCTGTATTATTAGCTAAAAAGAAAAGTTTCTACGATAAAAGTAAATACCAGGCATATATTGCGCTACGTCTCATGAATATTTAATTGTTGGCCTTGCTTCGTTTGTAGCGCATACACTCGCGACTATATATTCGCGCATTTCTCCCTGCACTCTCGACCGATATACTCTAATGCCTGAGGCCGGTTGTCAAGTTTTACATACGTTTAAACAGTGATTGTTTTGATCGTAATAGCAGAAGGTAGTTGGAGTGCATTTCTATAAAGATTCGAAAAAATATAATGGAAGGAAAATATGTGACAATAAATGGCAATAATATAAATCGTATTTTTCTCGTTACATTTAACATTTATGACACTCGAACTAATAAAAACTTATGAGTTTTTTTTTCTATACATAATAGTCCTATAATTATATCCTATAATTATTCTATACTTATTTTATATAATTATTCTGCAAATTCTCTTATAATAAAAAATATTTTACGCAAGAGAAGTCAAGCTTTGCTTTGTATCATTAATCGATACTTCGAATAATAATGTAATCAAACGCAGTATTTTATCAACCCGCAATTGCACATTTTCTTTATTTCTATTTATTGGAAATTTTCGAATGGCAAATATTTGTATCAACGATTGTAATAATAATAATAACATACATGTTTCGATACGCTAATGATTAATGGCAGAGCATTGTGTGAAAATATGACTCACCTGTCGCAATCAGCAGTGTCGCATGTCGCATCAATACAATTATCGGGGCAATTGACAAAATTATAATACTCACCTGTAACAGAAAAAAGAATATTGTATTAATATTTTATAACACCAATAACAATAAAAATACATTTATAAATCTGATCAATTTTTATTTGTATTAAAGTTTGGAAAGATCGAACTTTATTCCGTTAAAAAGAAACGCAATAATGAAGACAGAAAGTAAAGAGGGTCGACCATAATAGTCACAAAGAAATCTCATTAGCGACTAATACGATCAAGAATTTCACAAAAATACAATATGAAAGAAACTTACTACTTGGATGTTCAGAAAAAGGAATGATGACGGAATCATTACTGTTAGCAATTAACTATATTTGCACATGCTGTGCGTACAACAAACCGACTGTTGAGTGACGAGTGAGAGAGAGAGAGAGAGAGAGAGAGAGAGCTATTTTAATTATATTCTTGATATTCATGAATAAACATGAATTCTAAATCTGACGTTCAAAATGTCTGCAATATTCCATAGCAAAACAGCGATCTCTTCCGAGCCGAAGAACAATGAGGAAGAAGACCAGATAATCTTCATTGCGCAAATAAAGCTACCCAAGATATACTGAATTTCTATACAGCTCAGATTGAAAATTGTATGACAGTGTGCAAATGAAGACTATCTAAGCTAGAAAATTATTTAGAAATTTAATAAGCTACGGTACTTTAAAGCAACAACAGTAGTTTAAGATTGCATATATTAAAATATATATATATATATATATATATATATATACATATATATATTATATAAATCACACTGATTTAATATTTCAAAACAAGCTATACCCGTTGAATTGTTACGCAAATGAAAAAAGTATTAATACGTTTTACACATATTTTTTAATCATCTAATAGCACTCTTGTACATTGCAATTTTTCTCTATAACCATATTTAAAAAAGTCACAATAGTTTTATTGTTGTTTGTAAAACATAAATTCATATTACTTCATTTTCATGATGAAAAAGAGTTGACACATTCGTCTAATTGTATCCCTCTTTCATCCGTCGTTTTATGTTTCCGTATTTTGTGTGTAGTGCATGCATTAAATTTTATTAAGACTTTTCTTAGTGAAATTAATCGTTAAATTTTGTTTCAGGGATTATAATAAAATTATCATTAAATGTGAATTATATATATATATACTTTACATACTTTTGTCTTTTATAATATTACGTACGTATACTTAACTTCGTCTCTCGTAACATTAATTATATTTATTCGTAATTAGTATTTATTCGTATATTTATTCAAATAATATTCTACAAGAATAATAAGAATATTATATATCATTTATTATACATTATTCATATTATATTTTAATTAAAATAGAATTATTTATATTTCTATCTTTTCACAACGTCGTCGCATCAGAATCACATTAATAATTCTCGTGCAATTTCCAATGTAAAGCTAAAATATTTTACAAGCTCGTTTCTAAGACGAATTTCCTTTCCGCGCGCGCGCGCGCGCGGTATATCGAAAACATTATTATATTTTAATTATTCAAAACGGTAGGCCTTCAAGTTGTTGCAAAAAAGTATTGTGATGATGGAAAATATTTTTCTGTATCTTGACTAATCTTATCAGCGTTGTCATAAAGGAAAATAACTCGTGAACAGAAAGGAGAGAAAATTATATAAGATATTAACCTCATTTCGCGGTACACCGGATGTCGTAAAGGTTGAGAATCAGGCTGGCAGATCCGAGCTTGAAATGTTTGCAAACTGCCGTTTACAAAACGGTTAACAAGATTGATGTCAACCGAAATACGATTAACGTGACAAACTCGCTCATTGTCGTAAATGACACCAAGGCTGATTATCTTCTTAGAACGATACCATAGTAAAACATGGCTAATAAAAGATCTAACTTAACGTTTCACGACAGCCGGCTCAGGAATCGTAGTTCGCGTCGTGTCAAACTCGTAGCAGATGGATTACTCTCTTTTTTTTTCTTTGAATCGCGTGAATTTTTTCTGCTGTTTTTCAATTATCGTATTAATATATGTATATTATATTCCAATTATAAATAAATTATGTATAAATTGACTACAACTAAGAGGGAAGCTATAAAACTGAGTGCGATAAAAATCATACGTTCTGCGTGCTACGGTTCGCTGATTAAATCACATTGTGTCTGTATAAAAGAGAGAGACAGAATTACAAGGATTTATTTAACAGCTTAAGAGGCTCGTTTAAAGGCGCATTTTACGACTTAACGTACACACATACGAATAACGAAAATCGACGAGTGCTTATCGGTCAAGTAAATCATGGAAATGGCAGCGTCATGCAACATCAAAATTTATTTCGCATTTCGTCAGCTTTGCAATCTGCTTTGCAAACGACACGAATTATAGGAATTGATAGGAAAAGGATCGTTCCTCTCGAATGCGACGCCGGATTAAATCGCAGCTTCGGATTCACTTCTTTTGACGATAGCGTATCTTTGAGACTATAATGCAGAAGAATCTTTGTCCGGAAGCGGAGCGGACTACATAAGGAGGTGAGGCAAATAGAAGAGTCAATGCCTCGTTTGCTTGACGAGACGGATAAAAGGAAACGTTTCCAAAGCGCCTGGACCAGTACCAATTGGCTTGGTTCAACGGGCACAGACTGCTTCAAAGGACGAAGATCCCTGCTTTTAATTCTTTTTGATAATCTTGTTCATAAATACGGAATCTCAAATTGAAAGGAAACCGCCTATGTCGCTCGGTTATCCGAAGAACAGGTACAAAGTCATACGATAAATCCTTTTTCAACGACACTTGGACATTTTCCAAGATGTAATTGTATTCGTTGACCTATTAGTAATATATAAAAGTAAATACAGCTAAATTAAATACGAAAAAGCTAAATGCAGTTGAGAAAAGATTTAGAACGTACACGTGTTATTCCCTGTTGGATCGCGTAGGAAGGACACGCTTACGTTTCTATTTCAGTTCGAATTGCTAGTGAGAGGTTCATTTGTCATTGTTGCAACCGACTAATAGCGTAAGTCAATCAACGAGAACGTTAACGAGCATCTAGAGGATTACCCATCGTAGGTAAGCTGAGCACTAGGGCGACCATAAGATTGGCTAATCCACAATCGATTGGCTATTTGACGCTTATCGACACTGAAAGTAAAGACTGAGCTAGAGAGAGTTTCTTTGATAAACAATCTTTTAAATTGAGAAAACCATTTAATCGTACTGCGAATAATTAACGTGAATTACACTTTTGACAGTGTAATAAACTTGACTTGATTTTAAATCGAATAACTTTAGGAAAGCCATAATCAGAAATATTCTCTCCGAGTTACTTCATCGTATGACATATATATAACATATATATATATAAGTAAAACGACATTTGCACGAAACACACGTTTCGAAATTGCGTTTCCCTTAACTCGTTATTCGTCAAAGTAACGCTCACGACTCTCTTCGGCGAAGTTACAGGAAACGACAGGGAAACTTTACACTGCAGAGATGGTACGACGGACATCCAAGAATTTCCACGACAACATTTCCACTATGTTCCAACTACCGCGTAGAAAGCATCAGTCTAAATTACGGGAGCATTATCCCGTTGCATGAAAATTGCACCGAAATGGCTGTTCGTACTTCATAAACATTGAAAAAAAAAAGAACTTTAGCGGTATCGCGCGAATGCAACCGGAATTTACCCCAATGTTTCACTGGGTATCGACAACGCAGAGATGAACGAGAACGTTCCCGTTGCGCTCTCATTTTACGTGCTCTCGTTAGCATCGGTCTCAAATAACAAGCCTGCAAGACAAACACCCCCTGTGATGACCGCTCGTGTATTAGGATACGAAGCATCTAACGGTAAGTTCCCGCAACGTATAGGCGACATGAATGTATCATGAATATTTCAAATTCCGTAAGTGTCTGTCATCACGGAGGGGAAAGCTGTTTCGAATTCAGCTGAAGCAACGACGAAGTATATATCCTCCTTCTCTTCTCTTCGTCTGACGGTGAGATCAATGAATGTTGCTGTTCTCTTCGATCGCGATTGCGTGCACATCGCAAAGGGACAACCCATGAATAGAGTCGATATTCAGCCCGATAAATTATCGGTTCAATAAAAATTGAGCCTAGAATCGTACTACTGTGCGCTATAAAAAAAAAACAATAAAATAAACGATCTTATTGAGCAAATGGTTCTTTCCATTTTGCCCTCTTGTCCTGTAGTCTCACTTGTGATCCGTCAAAAAATAAAGCGTGTACGTGGCGCGAGTGGTAAGAGACAAATGTGAACGCGTGATTCCTGTAACTTCACTTGTTCGTCGTGTAAACCGGTGCATTTTGTTGTTAGAGTCGCCGCTATGCTTAAAATGACTTATTTAATCTGCAAATATGGTTGAGATGTTTTTGCTCGCTTTTCATCCCGTGACGACTACAAAGGTCCTATCAAAACGTCGCTGAATGAAACAGGCAATTTTAACGAACTGAATAAGAAATGACTTATGGAGAATCATCTCACGATTGGGCAATATCTGTAACTGTAACGTGTTACTTTTCAGAATCAGTAATTAGTTATTCTTTGAGAGAAAAAAAACTGCAACTAATTACTTTTTAATCTTCCTGTTAAATTTTTACATTACTAATTTAAATATAAAAATCTTTTCTTACATTTTTCACGGTGCTAAATTATTTCACTTATACTTAAACATTTGATTACCCGCTGTATTATGTACGATAAATTAATATATGCACACTTGAGATTAAAATTATGAGATCAATATTAAGACGCGTTTGCATACTAAAAAGATTCTAGCTTAATTCTTAATGCAAACATTTACAGAGTGCGATGATTATCAGAAATAAAAATACACAATAAATTCCAGTTCACAAAAAGTAATCACTGATTTTTCATAAAATTAAACATTTTATTATAATTTTGCTTATATGTTGAATAAGCTTGATATAGAATAAAAGTGATTAAATTAGTTACTAATTACAAAAAACATAATTAAGTTGAGTTAGAATTATAGATGGAAACAAGAAAGAAAATTAAGTCACAATTATTTAAAAAAAAGAAATTTAACTCTAACCTCGTTACAAGTAACAAATTATTTCTCAATCCTAAGTTTTACTAAATAAATACCGACGTTCTTCCTTAATAAAGACATCCAATTATTGCTAATATAGAAAATACTGTTCCAATCCCAGTTTTGACCGACGATGACTTACCACATCTCTCTGCAGAACGCTAGGATTGTAAACCATTATTCGTCTCTGCTTTTTGATAAGTCTACTGAGTCTCTGAGTTCTTTGAGCGCAAGTTAATGCTTTTCCAGAGATGGGAAATTCGTCCTGCAATTCGTCCTCGAGATCATCCTCCATGCTTTTATCGATCGGTGAACTTTGTTTCATCGTTACCGTGCTTAACGGCACGGCTTTCGCAATGAGAGTTTCACTTCGCACGCTCCAAGTAGATCCACCATATTTCTTCAAATTCATCAAATCACCTATGCTGCCTCTCACGCTACTGCTGCCCAGCTGAAGGTTCGTTCGGGATAAAGCAGGCGAATGTGGGAGCGACTCGGAGCATTGCTCCGTCGACTTGACGACATCCGGTAGAATCGCCTTATTCTGAAGCTTATCTAGATCAGACAAGGATGATCCTCGACGTATTTTTGCTCGCGGCTCGCGAAGACTTTTCTTCGACAGTCTCTCCTTTTCCTTCTCGCCACGGCTCACGCTTTTCGAAGATAACGATGACTTCATAGCAAACAGGCCTGCCTTTAAAGGGAACAATAAAGCCCATTCCGTCGACTTCTCTCGAGTCTCCATTGTGCAGCTTTTCTCTCTAGACGATACAAGACTACTCAATAAGGTAGTGCTTTTCCTTTCAAAAATTGTAGCAAAAATTTAAAATTCAATTCGTCAAAACGTTGTCGGTTTTCCGAATGTCAAGAATTATTCTCGTTGCCCACGACGGTTTCGACACGACACTTCGGCATACAAAGCTGTTGAAATACTAAAATATCGCAGTTACACATGCCGAGGATATTCGTGATAGTGCTGCATCCGCTATTTAAGGATATCCGCTTCAGTGCTTATCGAGTTTCATTCACACCGCCCGTTGATTGTACCCTTGTACTTGAACTAGTTTAAAAAAAAAAAGTTTCTTATACATATCGTTGTAGCATTTCCCTTTTGACTCATAATATTGATCTTCTCTCGTTGCACGTATAATCCACAGGCACAGGCCATCCGCCGTCTATCCTCTTCGTAATAATTTTCTTGGTTAAGTTCTATCCCACGTAATTCTCCCATACCACCGATTTATTTTGACGTAGATACATAGTGATACCTCACGTAAAGATCCTCTTTCAGCCAATTCCACGACCAGACTCGCTAAAAGATCCGTGCACAGGAATCGAGCCGAAGGTGGTGGTCAGTCTCCCTCGGCTGGACCCACTTAGTGGTATTTTCACTTAAGTTAACACGACCCCCCGTACGGATGCGCCCTTTGCGAAGCACACGACAACACTTCCGTCTAATAAAAGCCTAATAACGATCGATACAATCGCTCCGCCTCTTTCATTCGCCGATTCGTTGCAGTCGAGGGTGTGCTTAACTTCGAAGCTAAAGAGAAGAGGTGACTTCAAGGAAAACTTGAAGAGCGGGGCGAGACTTTCGCCCTTCGGTCCTTCTGCACGACACCGATGTGCTCTCGTGGTCTCTCGCCCCGGATCATTGACTATATCGCACTGAAAGAGAAACGTTTGACTCGGCTTGACAAGCGCCAGCAGCGATAAGCAAATGTGGCGGGAGGTAAGACCTTGCGGCGAAGGTGATACCGATTCCTCACCGTCGGTCTGGCAATCATACGGGCTTCTGATTGTGACGCCGACTACCGGCTTGGCCTACATAGATTACGTCCTACGAGGTCCTATCGCAGGAAAGCACATGTACGCACATGTTTGAAAAGTAGAGCTTCATCTTCAGCTTGTTAAGAATCTCGAGCTGCGTGAAATAATTACTTTTTTAACCCGCGTGCACGTTTTATCCATGCGCATGTGAGTAATTAATTAAATTGTACGTATTAATTAAAATACGTAATTAAAAAAAACACTGAATATAGAACACATATGCGGATTGCGTTGCCCTGCATATGCTCGAATTGTATTTTAAGAAGAAACCGACAAAGTTCCTTGCGAATAATATGCCGTAAGCGTAAAGAATTGTACGTGGAAAATAGAATGGAGGTAAGATGAAGCTTTATCAAGACGCGTTTCGACGGTGGAATGTAAAATGCATGTGACGCGAAGGAATTCGAATAAAGTGCAAAGTGTACGCGGGTAGCGCATAGGAGTCTACATTTTTACGTGAATAATAAAAACCGTGGCGACGACGCGGCGGAGAAATCCGTCGACGTGCGTAGTAATATGGAGGCAATGACTATCGACAGTCACGATCAAGAACGTGTCTACACGTAAAAGCTATTTTATTAGTAAGAAACAAAGAAGGGAAGAGAAGTACGCTCGGGTAGCTGACCCTTGAGCTTTTGTAAATCGCTTTAGCGAAGAAAAAGTCTCAGTCCCAAGTGGCAGAAAAATTCTTCCACCGTTAAAATATCCATCCTAATGCAATCCGATCATTTTCTTTTCGATGTATGTGGCGAGAGAGAAAGAAGACGAAACTGAGAAATATTCGGAAGATATTTCGCTTCGACGTTCGCGAAACGCATAGAACAATTTACCTTCGATTTTTATTACGATGAAAATGTTTTTGCGTATCAAAACGGTTGATGTGTAGGAGTGCGTTACGTATTGTAAAAACTGTACTCTTGGGAAGCGTGTCCCTCGCGCCGAATCGAATTTCTGAGCAAATCAATACATACACCTAAATTGTTTCCCGTAGGACGATTATTCCGCTGAGGATAGTTCTTCTGGCAGATAGGCAACGAGACGGTGAGGAAGCATACATGAAGAAATGCGCGAACCCACGCGAAGATGATAATTAAGTCCCACAAGAGTTGTAGGAAATTCGATTATTGTTCCCTTATACGCGAAGAATTTGTATACTCGTGATATTCATTCGTTGAAATAATGCCTGAAACTAAAAAAATTTTATGATTCTGTCTGCGAATTTTCATTTATTTATTATTTCCTCTCTTTCTTGTATTCTTTTAGAAAGTCGCATTTTTTTTTTTTTTT
>NW_017305071.1:3389840-3399715 GCF_001594115.1 Trachymyrmex septentrionalis
TAAAACTAAAAAAATTTTATAATTCTGTCCGCGAATTTTCACACATTTATTTATTATTTCCTCTCTTTCTTGTATTCTTTTGGAAAGTCACATTTTTTTTTTTTTTTACGTGATTTTGCGACAATCGTGCAGGGCATGGTTTTCTTTCTCTTTAAATCGACAGCTATATTCAAACAGTCGTTGATTGTGGCAATTATGACGCAAAGAGACCAATCTTCCTGGTTTCTAAGCTGTGGAAGCGGCAAAACAAACAATTGCTTCGGCAACTGCCTGTTTCAGCCAACCCACGGCTCCGCGCAAATTTACATTTTCCGCCGGTGAAGCCAAAGTTTCTCGAGCATATACGATATATTGACTGCTGCGGTTCCCAGGAGTGCACCAGGTGCGTACTCTGGTGCTTTCCTTCGAGCCGAACAAGACTGCGTTAATGGAAGTTTCGTGTAAGCCGGGCGTTAATCTCCGGAACCGGACGATCCGACGACGAGCGATATATTTTTAAGGTGGCGACGTCGAGGCGATAACAAGCGAAATAATTCGCAATGACACTTTGTATCGTTGAACATTTGCCTCGCACTTAAATCAATATACGGCATATGACGGTAATAAAATAACGTTTAACGATCGTCGATTAGAACGATATGGAATATCGGTGCAATTGAAAAAAAATATATGTCTGTCACGTATTGCGGCCAGGAAGTAAAGCTCACGGAAAAAAAACGACAGAAAACTACTGTAATTCATGTATATCGTGACTTTTATACTCATCGCTTTGTTCCGAGTTTCAAATAGAACGAGCTCGTAGATGATTAAAATAAACATTTCGGCGAAGCGATATCATCGATTGCGTCACGCGAGTGTTTGATTATTTAACATTTCGTCGCATAGACATATTATGCCTATGTTTCGTCGCGTCCATATTACGTCTATAGTCACATCCTTCTCGGAAAGTAACGTCACACTTCTTTATCTGCACGCCATTTGCGAGATATTTGTTCAATCATTTTTCAGCTGATATATAAACCGATATACTATATATATCTACCGATGTGCACGTATATCAAGTCAGTTCTGCGTTGTTTTTGTCTGGCCGCGGAAAAGCATTTTTCTGCCAATCGATAGAGAGTCCGCCTGCCGCTGCATTAATGATAACATCGCCACAACGTTCTATCAATCATCATGACACATTGGCACATCAGCGACTGCTAAACGGACAAAACTAGCTTATGCAAATCATATACCCGACTATAGATAGGATCGAGTTCCTATTTCGCAGCCTCGTTAAATATATTCGATGAAGGGGATCAACGTACTGCCAGTGACCTTCCGTCCTTGAACAATTAACATACAAATGAGCGATAAACCGGAGAACCGGGTAGCGGCTTGTCTGCGTGTGCAACGAATCGATGTTACGTGAAGGTAATGATTGACAAGGCCGTTGTAATGAAGGACTGCGACTAATGCGGGTTACTGCCGGCATCACCGCATTTTTCCAAAGGTCGCCCCTGCGATCGTTGACCGCCGTTTTTAACGAATCCCAGCGTGATCGGTTTAATAATCGAAATTTAAAACGAAAAATTCAAAATATACTTGGGTATTTTAATTTTACATACGTTTAACTGCATGATGATCTGATTGTACGCCCAATGCCATCTCTGCCTCGCCGTCATCTCTGGGCGTTCCTTCAGTTGCGTGGGTACCGGTGCGACCATCCCGAGAAGTTCCTCGTCGGCTGGTGGCTCTGGCGGACTTCTCGGCGGAGTGTCCATCTGAACACTTTCATCCAACGACGCCTGCTTTATTATACTCCCTGAAATGGAGTCAGCCGATCGATTGATTAGCAAGAAAATGTTAAGCAATGTGGTACTTTTTAATTAATAATTAACACGATATCTTACCGCGTGGACTTTCGATATGTGACAACGGCGGAGTCCCTTTGTATGGATCGACCAGTGAGTCCTCTCGAGAGTTACGACGCAAGGCTTCCTCATCCCGTTCGTATCTTTGAAGGAATACAAAAATTCGTTTACACATCCGAACTGATATATATCGGAGAAAGAATATTGCTAGAACTATTAATTACAATTTATAATGATAATTTCGTACCTCTCAAGAGATTCGTCCCGCATTTGATAATCATCATTCACCGTGTTGCTCAGAACAATATCGCTCTGATCTAGCGACTCCTGATCCTTAAAGTGACCACGTTGATAGCTCTCCGCTCTGGAAATGGGCTGTGGCGCGGTAAAATTATGTCCGTAGTTGCCTCGTAGATCTCTCTGCTGATACGAATCAGTCCTGGTGAGAGGCGGTTTGAATCCTTCAGTGATCGACGAAAAGGAATCCTTTCTTTGCAGTTGAGCGTACGATCCTGTATGACTGTAAGAGTCCTCGGTGTAGTTATCTGAGACGTAAGAGTCCCCTCTCGTGAGTTTCGGTTTCTGTGAGAGCGTTGATTGAGAAAGCTGACTCTGATGCGAATCCTTCCTCTGCGTTTCCTTGGGAATAATCTCCGGATAGTCTTCGTCCTCGATAACATCCTCCTGATAGGAATCTGTCCTGGCCAATGGTCTCTTTCCGTTCACGATGTTCGTGGTGGTGTGGACCATCGCAGTGGTGGTTACGTGATTGGCCGTCACGTGATTCACCATCGTTGTCGCCTGCGATTGAGCGATGCTCTGAGGAGACTCCCCCAAAGTGGCGGGCGCGGGACTCGAGTCACCCGCCGTCGAATACTCGCTGTACGCCTTCTTAAGTTGATTGCTACCGACAGAACTTACGGCGGTCTCGAACGAGTCCTTCAGCTCGTCGTCCCTCGACTCAAGCGAGTCCGTATTCTGCTGGAGAAGCGGGCTGGTCTCACGCTTACTGCCAATCTTCTTTCTTCTCGAACTGTTCTCGAATTCGTTCTCTTGAGACTGATAGAGATATTCCGATTCACTCGACGGATAACCGTTCGTTCTCGTCTGACCTCGTGGCGTGGTCACGGATAACTCAGGCACTTCACTCTGTCTTCTGTCCGTCGCTGTCGACGAATCATTTTTATAACGCTGCTCCTCGAAAGATCCTTGATACGAATCTGGATATTCATCGTATGGCTCTTGATAATCTTGATAAGTTTCCTGATAGTTATTTTTATACGTCGCAGGCACGTCATTCTGCTTACTGTACGGCGTTTGATAATCTACAAAATTTTCCTGCGGCTGCTTTGTATAGGATTCTTGATAATTATCCTGCGATGTAACAGGCACTTGATTATATGTCTCTTGATAAGTTTTCTGATAATCGGTCGACGTATTAATATTGTACTGAGAGTCATACTGCTGCGGCTGATACTGATTATAGGTGTTCGTGACATTATTTTGATCGTAAACGCTCGTCGGTACGGTAGCATATTCATCGTATTGCTCCTGATATACATCTTGTTGCTTGTAATCCGACTGCTGATATTGAACGTTGTTCTGATTAAAGCCCATCTCGTGAAAATTGTCCTCGATTACCATACCGTCGGGCTTGTCGTACTGATCCTTCGCCTGATTCGCGTACTGATGATCGTTCGCCTGGCTGGCAATTGGATATGTCGTGTCCAGATACGTTCCCTGATACGCCTGAGTGTTTTGCTGCGCGTAAGGCTGTTGGTACTCGTCCTTGTACGAGTTCTGTTGCGCATACGCCGTTGGCTGCTCGTAGCTATTTTGCGTATGTTGCTCTGGATACGACTGTCCGTATTGGCCATCGACCTGCGTTGTGTAATCATACTGATTATCTTGATTTATCTCGGGGTATCGAGTTTTGTTAACGGAGTCGGTCTGGCTACTCTGCTGCTGACTGTAAATGTTCTCCGTATATGTGTCCTGCGGCAGATTGTCCTGACTACGATAAGCGTAATTATAGTCCTCGTTATAATCGGATTTATAATAGCTCTCCTCGGAGGGCGTTCTGGTCTTTGGCAGTTGTCTGCTCGGCGTAGCGGGCAGAGAGGCGAGCTTACGGCTGATCACCACGTTGCTCGGCTTGGTCGGGGTCGGAGGTAGTTTCTTACCGGTGCCGCCCTCCTGCCGCGACATCGGACGTTGCTGCGGCTGCAAGATCTTCCGGCGACGAGTATTATATCCGCTTTACAAAGAATATCAGGCAGAATCATTACATATATAATATATTGTATGTATCATATTATATTATGTATATTGTTTAATGTACGCGTTCAGATATTCTTTTAAATTTAGTCCTCCAATTTTAATTCGTACTCTTACTCTCTTTAGTTTTTAATAATTATAATTTTAACTTTAGAGAGCTGACAGTGAACTCATTCAATTATAAATCTGTTTGTTAAAAATGTCAAACAATTCAATATTAAAATATATTTAGAATTCATTCCTTAATCCTTTTATTCCTTATATAATTATATTATTTCGAATGTCTAAAATTAGTTTTTTTTAATTAACATAAATGAAATAGGTCTTACAGACCCAGTGTCAGTAATTGTGTTACAGATTTTGGCGTCAGCTCCGGAGAGTTAAATCCCAACGTTTATTTATAATAAAATTAGAAAATTAAATAAAAAAAGTTCTAAAGCAAAATAAAGCGTTCTATAATGACATACTTATAATCGAGCTCTTCCGATTCGTAACTACGCTGTCTGGTAACAGTGGGTCTGTAATCCGGTCGGTGTATACCAATGCTCGAAGCCGGCCTTTGCGGAAGCGTCTTTCTGTTTCGTTTATTTTCATAATATGTATTTGTTCCCAAGAATCGTTTCCCTCCACTGTCCCACTGTCTATCCTCGTCGTCCTGACCATATCTGCAAAGAGAGAAAGAGAAACGATTGAGAGACTCAATTTTCCCTCCAACGACTTTATCGTTTGTCTTTGTTGCATTTATTGGCGCCGTGCTTACCTCTCATCCTGATAAACGTATCCCGTTATGGTGTCGTAGTATTCGTTATACCTAATATCCGTCTCACATTCCGGATACGTGGCGCTCATTTTACCCACTCTACCATCGCTGCTATATCCATCAGCGTAATACGAATGATCGTCGTATAGAGTCATCTGTCTCTCCAAAGACGGTCTTCTGTACGGAATTGCTTAGAAAACAGGCAAAAAACCGTCATATACACTTGTCTTCATTCTTGACAATACATATGATAGTGAATATTCAATAAAATTAAAAGCGAATGGGTATAATTAAAAATATGCAGACGCATATTCAACGCACATTTTACTTATTGTCACATGATTGAGCATAGAAATCTGAGATTCCGTGTAAAGTATAAGGATAAAGGAGGAAAAAGAAGAAATGGAAGATGTGTAGAGAAAAATGCTAAAAATTTTATTAAATAATTCACAATCCATTTAATCGGGGTTTAATACCTTTTCCTCTCGATCTTCTTGTAGTAGTCGACGTGTTGTTTGAATAATATTCAGTATCGCTATAAATTCTCGTATCATCGATCCTCGTGCTATGATAATCATATGTACCCTCGCTGTACCAGCCGTCTTGGCTGAAAGCATGAGACAACGATTAAAATTTTTTGTGTTTACATCAAAACGAGGGAATTGAGCCGAGGATGAGATGACTCATGATAAAGAACTTTTAGTTGATTTTCTTGAATGGGAGATCAGCTGCGATTACTAACTGCACCATGCAAATGCCTGTGAATTGCCTGTGAATTTAATGCGTTGCTTCAACTTGCAGATTAACATGTCTCCAATTTAAATAATGTTTATATTCTACAATATACATATATTCCTCTCGTAAAAATTCTTGATGACTATTTTTAAATTACAGAGACAAAGCCACGTGCAACTAAAATATAAGCCACGTAAAACTATCAATTAAAGGCATGAGTCTCTTATTTTTCTACGTCATTAAGGCAAAACGAGGTGCTCGGCGATGGTGGCCTACATTATAACGAACGACTCGCCCGATGTAATCACTGTTACGATCGATGTGTTTGCAATTGCATACGATTAATTGAGTGCAACGCAATCACAAGCCAACCTAGTGTTGCGATAATACACGAAGTGGTGCCGGTCGTGATATGCACGGTAAGAACAAAACATGATAAATGAAGTTGATAATCGCGTATGCATGAGTGAGTGTGTGTGCTGTAGAGGTTCGCTGAAATTCTCACGAAATCGCGCGGTCGCGCTCGTACCTGTCCTCGTAATCCCACGTGTGCTTCCGTCGTCTAAATCAGGCAAGAAAATAACATAAAACGATTTTCTTCCGTCTTAATTAATGTAAACTTAACAATAAAGATACTATACGCAATTGGCGCGTAAACAGTAAAAATGCTCTACATATTTTTGTTTTCGCATAAAACAGCGTCATAGATCATTACAGGAATCAATCTAAAATGTGTGTTTAGCGTTGCTCTAATATCTTTCAATCGATGTATTGCTGAATATACTAATTAGGAATTCTCGCAACCTCTCAATGCGTATCTGTAGTATACCTGTATTCCTTGTAGTGCTTCGGTCTACTATTATAGAAGAGTGGCTCGGAAGACTCTGAAGGATGCTGCTGGGTCTGCAAGTACCGCTGCGGTAGACCATCCTCTGGATATGGCTCGTCGTACCTCGGACTGTGGCCTGGACCTCCGTAACTTCCGTAATTACTAGGTGCCAACCTTCCTCCGACGGTGACTGGAATCTGGCGACGTTACTCTCATATAATTTATTACCGCGCGATTAAAATGTCGCCGACGGAACAAGTGGATTAGAAAAGTCAATCATTCAAATAGCATAGTGCAGTCAATTTCAAATTTTATCATTAAATAAGTTGTCATTATTGCACGTTATGTCAAAGATTGTTTAATAACTACGTTTAATAAATACGCGAGGGATAGCTTGGATATCTAATTTTTTTTAAGCCTCCTGTGCAAGAACTTTTCTGTCGTCGATCAATACCTGATGATCGTCTCTCTCGTAACTATTTTCTCTCGACGTTTCGAGGGACCTTTGAGGTGTAGCCAACTGGTTAGCCGCCGTACGAAACTGCGAGGCCGAGCTGTTCGCACCCTGCCCACCTACTGGATAATTCAAATCCGACGTGTAGTCAGAGTCTTCCGAGTATCCCGCTGAAAGATGGATTACAACTTATAACGTATTGGGAAAAATGATCGAAGGAACTGGAGTAAAAGGCTTTAGCGACGCCTGATATAATGCCCTGACAACTTTGCATTGGGATATCGGAATCGTCGCCCCGCTTCTGCAACGTTGACGGAAATCATTTTATTTTTCCTGCGCGGTTGAAGAATGTTAGGAAACAAAACGCACACAACTGAAAAAAGGAAATAAAAGTCACACTTTGACCAGGCAGAAATGCAAATTATTTCTTTCAATAATCCGCTAAGTTCTACTTTTTCAGGCCAGCCTATCAGAACGCAAATCGTACTTTGCAAAGTTTACGTTTACATCAGAATAGTGAGTTGACGATACACGTTCGTTTTCCTAATAATAAAAGAGGTGAAGTCTATTGTTCGTCGTGACGATTTCGCAACTTTCCGCAGGCAGAATTGGTCGATATTGGTAGAATCCGGGAACTGAAGTGGTGCAATAGCAGGAAGCAAGATAAGTATAGTTAACAGCCATGCGACAAATTGATCGTCATGTAGGCACCGTTCCGATTTTTTTCTTTTTTTTCTTTTTTTCATTTTTTAAGTCTCTCGTGTGTGTCTTCTTTTCTTCCAGAAATTAGGACCGGTAGGAATGCAAATCATCGTACGGAGGATGTTATGGAACGTTTGCAAGAACATAGAACGAAAAGGCTAGACACCGATTTATTTAGTACAGAAAGAGAGCTAGTCTGCTTGCTGCATGCCTTCTCAGAGCTGTTACACGGGCAAGGGGTTGCTAGAAAGGGTGTAACAACTGGGTGGTAAGTTACCGACGATACGTCGATAGCCGATAACACATATGAAAATGGCGTCTTGTATGCCTGTTTTTCTCCAGGGTATATCACATTGCATACTCTCCGTGGGTAAAACACGCGGTGTACGGTCGCCAATTGCAAAATAGGAACCAGCACGGAACCAAATTGATTTCTCGCATAGAAAAACAAGGGCGTAAAAGTTTTATGACTTACTCGGAAGTAGCGTTCAAGCGAACGACCTAGAAAGCCACGATTTCTAAAAATACTGCAAGTATGTCAGACGACCCGACGTGTGGATGAAAGTGTCGTGTGACGTAGGCTGCAGCAAATTAGCGCTCGCGATGTAAAATATTACAACGTTATGACAATCGATCTTCTCGCGCATCACGTTTTTTCTCCTCGAAGAAACGAAAAAAAATGGTGTTACGGTGTAGCAAAAGATAATACAGAAGTGCTGCAAGTAGTACGAATGCGTTATAAATCAGTCGCGCTAAGTTTATAGACAGTGAAAAATACGCGTAGAATAAAATTGGAATAAAAATAAATCGAATATCCGCAGTTTTATTTTATTACTTTTCGACTCTATGAAAAACAAATCGATACGCGAATCTTTCTTGCTAACATTCACGGCTAACATCGGAAGACGTATACGTTTCGATTACTCGGATTCGTCGCGAATTAAATTTCCAAAGGAAGAAAGGGAAATCAATCCTCGTGCATATCGCGAGCGAGCGTGCCGGATCAGAGACGAAATCGATCGGGGACCGGTTTCTCTCGCGCCGTAAAGAGCAATTTGAACAAGATATCAGCCATCTAAACTGTAACTTGACTGTACTTACAGTGGCCTATATTGTATAATATCTGCCTTCGTGCCTGTTCGGCCCGCGCCTCCTGGTCCATCATGTTGTTCAGCATTTCCAGCTTCCTCTGCAGATCGGCCGCATCCGCGTTCTCGGCGTCTTTCGAAAAGATAGATATCGATAGGGAAACAGTTAATCGCGAGTCTCGATAGTCTGACGTCTTCAATCGATTTTTGTCATCCTAAATTTACTTAGATACGTACTCAGTTCTCTCGTGAAAAAGAAAAGATGACTAAGTCATAAACTGCTGCATGTATCGTGTGTCTACAACAATGCTTTGCTAATATGTCTAACAAGCGCGATCAAAACAATTATACAAGAGCTTTACATTTCGACAAAATGCTACATATAATCCCTTACATATAATCGTACTTATTGCTGTTTTTTTCTAATTTAACTGATAAAGTATCAGAAACGTGTCCGTTTGTCGTACTCGGGTGTACACATTGCTCGAAATTGCGCGAATCTCGGTGAGTGGTCTAGAAAGAGCAACCTGCCTTGCCAGACTTTACTCTGTATAAATAATATCAACTCTCAGCGTTATCTTTCCCCCCCCCCTCTCTCTCTCTCTCTCTCTCTCTCTCTTTCTGCGCTCAATCATAATTACATATTGAACCAACAAACTCTCCGAGGATGGTTTGCAAACTTTATCAAACTGCGACAACGCGCGACTCGCCGCTTCCAAAGAGCTCAGACCGATTTATTACGCGACTACCTCGAGAGCTGCTCCATTCCAGTCAACGATTTTACTACTCTGACAACGTTAGAAGATACTCCCTGGTGAGGAAAGAAAAGGACGACCATCCCTGGCATTTACTACACGCGCGCACTGAGTGCACCAGTTTCTCGTCCCACCATCACGCTTTCCACCCGGTCCCTAAGGACAGTCTGCTGCTTAACTAGCATTTCGATCGGATACTTAAAACGTGGACGTCTGGATGAAAGTACCATCGCTACTCTCACACTAAAATGAAGTACGTTTCAACCGCATAAAGTATCTTCTACATTTTTCTCGTGACATCTTGCATCATTTTCATCATTGTATGCAAGTAAGAGAATGTCCTTCTTGATCATTACAGATTGTCTTTTCGCTTGAGAAATAATTAGATGTTCGCAATAACGTGATTTTCCGCACACATC
>NW_017305071.1:3399815-3403181 GCF_001594115.1 Trachymyrmex septentrionalis
AGACATTACAGATTGAGAAATAATTAGATGTTCGCAATAACGTGATTTTCCGCACACATCCTTTGCACACATCACTTTTCGTTTCTTTACAGACTTTATGAGTGCGGCTCCTTTGCGTAATTTCTGTTGAAACTTGAATACAGCCCGTACACTGTATAACTTTCTTGTTCTTTATACACTGTATAAAGAACACGATTCCTAGTGTCATATCCTATTTACTTTTCTGCAATTAAAAAAAGGGTCAAGTCATAGAGAAGAGCGGGTCATCCCGCGAGTGTCGTCTGCTTTCCTTTGCGAACCGTCAGCCGCTGCCGGTGCAAGTTTTGGACCTCAACCTCAGCGTATCTCCATCCCTTCGGGGGGGGGGGAGGGGGATGACCCTCGTTATCCGCCCTACAACCACAGCCGGCGGCTCTTTCGCTCGCCTTGCGCGCCGACTCCGTCGTCTCTTCCGCAAACACGAAAAAAAAAATAATAAGAGAGAAAAAAAAGGACACATCCAGCTGAGTGCCGTAACGCGAGAATTGGAAAAAGATATCTTGCACTTTCAACACGTCTCCCCGCTGTCGCGTATCCCCGGCTGGACCGGCGGAATAAATGTAATGTCGTAACCGTAGACGTTGGTAATGGCGTAACAGTAACAGCTGGCCACCCGTATATTGACAAACTTTTAGAGACAACCGTGACGCTCATCGCGAAAAGCGGTCTTTTCTTCTTCACTCCGAAAGTGCTTCCTCTATTTCTGCTCCCCTCGCTATTTTCCTTCGTCCTTTGTCAGACGTCACTCACCCTCGAGTGGCTAAATTAAGGACATTGATATCGATATCGCGGCCGAATATAATTGGAGATGAGAGTTCATGTACTGTATAGTTTGACACACAGAATGCCTTTCGTATCGTGCTTTTTCATCCTATCATTATATTATCCGTTAAATGTGTTTTGTTATATATGTTGTTTTGTTGTAAAATAGATTCGCGTATTTCTCTTAAATCGTCTTTGATTCCGTGCACAATTATGGCAGAGCGACCTTCCGGAAGGAGAGAAGCAACCGTACTTCTCGTAGATTTTCAAAGAAATGAAATAAATTTTACACAATAGAGAGCGCCGAAACCGTTCCCACCCTCTTCGTGTTCTCTCGGCGCTTGAAGGAATTATACCACGTTACCGTGCTTCTCAAGCCGAGATTCTATTGATTCTTTAGCGACTTAAAGAATCGCTTCAGCTAACTTGAAATAGGCATTTGACGTCCCACTGGTAAAACGATTGAAAAGATTTTCCATGTCAATATAAAACATCTCGAAGAAATACTCGAAATCTTCTCTGACATCTCATCATTATGCAATTATGCAATTATGGAGTATAATACAATAAAAAAGTTATTTATAACAAATTTCAATAGTTTTAGTAATTCATTCTAGAATTCGGAGCAATACATATTTGTTGAATTAATATTAAATGTTTCGAAATTTATTATTCGTCTTATTTTGCATTTTAACGCAGAATTAAATTCATTATATTGCCATCATAAATATATCTAGATAATTAATTATCCACAATACTATTTCATGAATCTTAAGGTACGGAATTGCCTGGAATAGCATCAAAAGTGAATTCTTGTATTTCGTTCTAAACGGGTCGCCTTATACACCGACAAGCGACACAGGTGACGATTTACTGCCGAGTTAAATCTCCGGAAGGTCGTCTTCGTCCTACTCATCACCCCTCGTCGCTTTTATCTCTAACCTCGTATATCCGGTCTACCTTTTCGTGCTCCACCACGTACATGACTGGACGGAAGCATGGAATTAGTCCAATTTAAATAACACGAAATAATTAATTGTCTTTTAAATTATCAGCCTAATATACATATATTACATATATTTATATATTTTATAAACATGTATATATACACATGTGTGTGTGTGTGTGTGTGTGTGTGTGTGTGTGTGTGTGTGTGTGTGTGTGTGTAAAAAAAAATTAATGCGTGACAATATTTATTTCTAGCTGAGACGGTATTTTTCATGATTTTTTGTGAGACTCTTAAAAATGCTTGATTCTAAACGGCAATTGATTAATCAATACTAATTTAAATGAAGAAACGTTCTAGCTTTACGATACGATCATTAGATAAAAGGTAATAACTGGCACGTGGCTCAATATTTCATTAATACATTTTAGATCGGCAAATTATCCAGATTGCGTGATGACCGAAAATTGTCCTGTTTATTTGTTGTATGCTACACACAAATATCAGCCGCTGTTTGCGTACATTCTGAATGTTCGGAGCCGCCGTAAGCAGAAAAATCGGATATATCACGCACAATACGCGTTCCGCACACTGAACGTTACAAAGTAATATATTAACACGAATACTCATGTTATGTAGTCAGAAATGATAAAGGAGAGGATCTTTTTTATATAACGCGTTCGAGCAATGTGTACATCCGTTATCTGTGCGTTTGTAAAAGTTCAAGACAGAATTATTATACATCAACTGTAATATTATAATTTACATATCGAATATCTATGTAGTTTGTAACCATCCTAGCATATCATACAAAAAGAATCTTTGAGAGAAACTGAACAAACGAACAACTTATCTCGACGTTCTTTCAAAGTGTCTCTCTCTCTCTCTCTCTCTCTCTCTCTCTCTCTCTCTTTCTCTCTCTTTCTTGAAATACCGCCTGAATGTCTTCATTGTACTTGTAGAGCGGTCGCCGAGAAAAAGAATAGGTACACACTCCACGATGCTTGCTCATGCTTGAATAAGATTAAACTATAAAAGGGCTCCCGTCATCGCACCCGAATGAAATTGTACGTAACGATGGACAGTGTACTAACCACTAATATCAGTATCGCTCCCCTATTGTGGTTCGTTTGTGATTCCGGCGTTAACGGTTTTAGTGATTCCACAGTACGGTTCCCGTGTGACTAATTACAAAATACAGGTATAGTTACGACAGATAGGTAGAGAGAGACGGAAGATAGCGGAAAAAGGGGAACAAGTGTTCTACGAACAGTCGTTAATTACAGTGTCGCAGCCATAGCTTAATGTATCTGCAGGTACCCTCTCTTTTATGTATCGATACTTGAAAGAACAAACACATCGAAACAATCTCTGATCTCTTTCACTTTCTTATCTTTATTCATTCAAAATCACTCCTTCCCCCCCTCCCCTTCCCCGCTCAGCCCTATTGTGCTATCGCCGCGCCACTGCGTGCACGTGCGATGGTGCTCCAGGAATAAGTGTACTTGTGTATGTACGTGTATTTGTGTATATATACGTTTGTGTGTGTGTGTGTATGTGTGTGTGTGCGTGCGCGCGCGCGCGCGCGTGTGTGTGTGCGTGTGCGTGTGTGCGTGTGT
>NW_017305071.1:3403281-3408125 GCF_001594115.1 Trachymyrmex septentrionalis
CGTGCGCGCGTGCGCGCGCGCGTGTGTGTGTGCGTGTGCGTGTGTGCGTGTGTGCGTGTGTGTGTGTGTGTGCACTGACAAAAAAAGAAGTCGTACCTGAAGAGAGAAAGTTCTCTTTTGTCCTTCAGTCGATTCAAATTAATATCGACCAATTGAACGAATGCAATACTTAAAAATACAGCGCCTGAGAGCGAGGCGCCGAGTGCTCGATCATATTGCATCACATAATCACGTTACAATTACTTTTCTACGACGTGAGAGTGATTTTAATAAGGGCGAAACGTTTAAGTCGTACGAGCTGATAACAATATTAAATTTGCATAAATAGAATAGTCGTGGGCGTGTTCCGCAATAATATTTCTTCCGAGCGTGTAATAAATATCTGAAGCCTTGTCTCCTTCCCAATTAAGTAATTAAACAATTATGCAACTTTCTTCAGGTTCCCCACATTATAAACGAGTTATGTACTCGTATGCTGAAATAATGCAGTTAACCATCGTAATATCCATCAGTGCGTATAACAAAGCTAATTAAAATGATATATTAAACTGACGCAAAACAGAGAAACAGAAGCTGGCAAATAATTGATTAAATAATGAGAAGAGAACGATATTTCAATGAACAAATATTTGAGGATATATCATAATTCGAACAAATTATTTTTGAAGTTAAATCGAATATGAACGTTTATGAAATAAATGTAACGGTTGAAATTCATCGGAAATCGTCATCGTACTTGGCTGAGCAAATGCTCTGTCGCTTTCATCTGCTTCTTCTGTTAATGCTAATAAATATTTCACTACGTGCGTCAATCATAAACACACACAGTGCTTGTTTTAAAGGCACGTAACGTTCGGTGGCTGCTTCATCGACCTTTTTTAGACATTCATTGAGAACGCCCCGTTATGGAAAATATTTTATTCTCATTTCCAACAATATTGCCATAGACAGTAGCGTGGCCGTATATTTTCATTTCCCGGTAAAATAGAATAACAATAGCGCGCCGGACGAGGGCAATCAAAGAGAATACGTGAAAGCAGAAACATCGAACATCCTACCTCTTTTCGCTAAACTCACACATGATAGATTCACACGCATTGATCCGGTGGTGAAGAGGAAATCATTCGGGATGGTGACGCAGTGCTTGTTTTATAGCGTTGTTTCTCGATCGCCGATGTCCGAGAAGACGAGTGGGACGAAATCAACCCGGAAGTATTGCTAAACGGAAAAATATTCGAGGGACGACGAGAGGAAATTACGAAAATACGTCATGCGACGCACCGCTGAGGTTTTCCCGGTAATGCGACGCGGTTTCCGATGAAAGAGGCTTTTAGTAGATTTCCAGTAACAGGGCCGCGCACGTCGCCGCAATGTCGTAATTAAAGTCGGTTAATCAGGTACGAAATCGTATCAAAGCCCACCGTTAACGACTGGAACAACTCTGGTCGCGTGACTAACCGCCCTCCTGGGGTACACCTCCGCTTCCCCTCGTTCGATACACGCACGTGGGCTTACGTAAAGCTCAAAAGTAACTGCACTTAAGTTAATGAAACAAGCACACGGGAAGGGTGCACTGGCTGGCGGGAAACAAAAAATATCCGGCGGACGCGATATGCCCAGATCAAATTCAATGGAAACCTCTCGTAAACGCGCATCCCTTTCAGCACTCACGGCGAGTTCTATCTTCTTTCTCGCACCCGAGAGAACCGTGTATCTCGTGATACGTGCAATTATTACAAACGCCCGTCGTTACCCTCGCTAACTCGCGCGCATTAAAAACTCACGCGTGAAGAAAGATAAGCCGTGGAATTTGGAACGAGGACGTAGGTGGTTTCTAGTGCAGTGACTGACGAGCAAGAGGAGGGTGTTCGTTAACGTTAATTGCGTTATACAAATAAAACAAATATTCTCTTCGCGGATCGTGGACGCGCGCGTCGATAATCATTAAGATTTCAGATAATTATTCGATAGCCCTTCATCCCTGAATAACAGAGAAAAGTGGCAATAGCAACGCGATAAATTGGATTCTTTTTACACATTGGCATCTTTATAACGTTAGAAGAGTACACCGAGAGGTACGATCTCGAGAGAGATGTCTAGGTGATAAATATCGAGAGGGATCTCTAGGTAATAAAGCTCGATATTGAAAATTTCTCTTCGAACGATCACTTATCTCGGTCATCCCGAAGAATTAGTTCCCGCGCTAATTGTACGTAATTAACTGCTTTAATCGAGAGAGGTCGTTAAAGGGGATCGTTAAATTTTACGCGGAAGATGGACAGCGAATCCACGATCGGCGAGAGAGTGGTACATCACATGGCACTCGGATGCAGGTCGAATCGGTGGAATCGAATACGATAAAGCAAAAATATAGAGATCTCGCGATCAAGAAACGATCCCACGATCAGGATCTCTTGACGAGGGTACCTGAGCCACACATGGGCCGGGCTGCTCGCAACTGCATTGCTGTTTTGCTCGTTAGCAGGGCTTTCCATCCAGTTCGTTGTACGCGCTTTCCTGATTGGTCAGACACTGATCAGACGGGAGGTTGTGGATGTGCATGATTCGAGTGGCGATCATGTCCATCGTTTTTTACGCTCTTCAACGCGTGATATCTCGCGCGATTGCAATTTCCAAAAGTTAGCTTCACAATCTCGCGGTCCACAATCTTCGGCCGCTTATATGTTAAAAGGTAAGCGAAAGAACGTACGGTAGTATACTTTGCAATTTCTTGAAAGTTGGCAGTTACTTATGCAGAGTACTCTAGAATACTTTACCAATACTTTCTTTTATCCGTTGATTCTCCTCATCAATTTACACTTGTAGAAATCTCGAGCACTTTTATCACATTTCGATATTCAATATCGAGTACCGTTATAATTGATTATATAATAATTAATTCTCAAGTGAAATTTTTTTTTAAGTTCCCCTTCCAATTAAATAAAAAAATAATCTTTTGTTGGTACTAATAAAATATTAACTGTAAATTGATCAAAGGATTCATTGACAAGAGAAAAAGCATAGGGAACCTAAGGCACCTCATATACTCGAGAGAAGTATCGCAAAGTAATCAATGAGAAGAAAAAGTCATCGAAAAGACGCGGAAAGGCGTTTTAACACCAGTGCACAAGACTAATATTTTTCTTTCGTCCATTCTCTCATCGAATTGTAGCAACAGATATGGCAATTTTCTTTCGATAAAAGCTTAAAAACAAGTAAAGCTAGTGTACACCAATTTCACAAATCGAAATGGAAGTAGAGAAAAGTAGAGAGAAAATTAGGCCGAAAGTTTCATCTCGCGCAGTGACGTAAATACACCATTAATGCTGTTACTGACTAATTATCTGCAATTTCCGAATAAATTATATTATCAACTTTCGATATTCTAAGTAAGCTAAATTATATTCTCTGTATTCGAAATTTCCTTACCGCCTACACGCTTCGGTAAAGGGCAACCTTTTCCTCAAATAAACTTTAATTACGATTCTGTATCTCTCTGTATCAACTCTGTATCTCTCTTTGCGGAAATCTCCTTGATTTTTCTTTAAGCACCTTCTCTTTCCCTCGTTCTACATGACAGGATAAAAGGGAGGCGTTTCTCTCTCTCTTTACGCGCTCTCTCTTTACGCGAAAGAAAGTCAATAAGAAACGGTATTACACGGACGAGAAATGTACATCGTGCGGCGCGGTACAAAATCCATTAAACGATGCGTAGTTGGCGCGGATCGAAAACCGGAAGCGTTGACGGCGGCGGAAAAATGTCAAGCGGAAAAAGAAATGGCGCGAGAGCTGGCGAATCCGTCTTCTGGCGAAAACGTCAGCGTGTATGAAAGAAAGAGGTTTATATTATAGCGGCCTCGTTTCCTCTTAATTCGCAACGTGGTAAAATCGCGTGACGCAAAATAATAATATGCGCGTTTAATGGAACGCGGAACGTTCGTACGCGGGCCGAGCTTCGGCTGGCGTTTAAGAAAAGACTCGCGTACTCACGACGATGTCAGATTTCAAATCGAGATATCGGTTACGTGAGAACAATATCTCGTTTCGACCGCTGGAAATAAATTCTGCAAAATTTGCATACGGATTAAGCCGCACGCCTATCGCGCGGCACTATCGTCCCCGGTTTTATCTGCGAAATCGTATATTAAAAATGTCAAGTGCTTTCGTGCACTCGTAAATTCGTATGGATATACGAAAGCGCTCTTCGTAGCAAATCGTAACGTACGATTAGCCCCCTTTTCGTGGACCTTTTCGTAGCGGATGGTCGATAGTATTGATCGCCGGCGAGCATGTCGACGACCGGGCACTAGGTGAAAGCACGTCAATCTTGGTTAAAGGCCCGTACGGTAATTGCATAGACCCACGTGGTCCCGCGGAAACAGCGGGATTAATGGAAGGTTCCGCATATATCTGATACGCGTATGTATGCCAAACCCGAAAAAGTTGTACTTGTTGCTGCCACGAGTTCGCCGAAAACTCGGTAAATTGCAGGTCGCCGCGTCGATATCCGGAGGGACCTCGTCGGGTCGGGTTTGAAACCGTGCCGAGGCAAGCAACGAATCGAAGGGAAGATTCGTGGAGAGAAAGGGATCAGGCAAAAGCGTAAAACTTGAAAGCAAAATTGGAAAGCAATTCTCAAGCTAATGATATGAAAAGTTGTCGCGGTTAAGCAATCACGCTGGCAACTGCGTGATTGTGATGAGCAATTGGCGATCACTTTTCAACCAACCAAAGCAAAGCAGTCAGTGCGCGATTGCTTTGCTCCAACTGATTAAAAAGTAATCGTCTATCGCCAACGCGCAATCGCTATTGTGATTTTTACTCGCCACCTCAGCCATTGTCGC
>NW_017305071.1:3408225-3409696 GCF_001594115.1 Trachymyrmex septentrionalis
GAAAAGTAATCGTCTATCGCCAACCACAATCGCGCAATCGCTATTGTGATTTTTACTCGCCACCTCAGCCATTGTCGCGAATCAAATTTTATGATAATAATTTTATCGATATACCGGGCAATACATTATGGCCCGGTTTTTTTTATTATTCGGTTGACTTGTGTGGTTTAGACTTAACTTTACTTAACTTGATGATAATGTAAACATTGTAATTTTTTTGTGGCAATTAATCATTAGACTTTAATGGTTTTGTAGTGATAACATTAAGTTAAATGAACAATTAATCAGGTTAAGCTTAACCGTAAGTTAACCAGCCTATAAAGGAAAAAAAATATACATCAAAACGCAAAATAAGACTTCGTACTTCAAGATAATTACTTCCTTCGTGTCGCCTCTTTTCTTCGTCGCGTGAGCCCCCACAAGAATTCTTAATTCAGATTTCAGATTAAAAAACACGGCCAGGCTAATGATTTTAGATTCCGTTCGCGTAGAACGAAGAGAAACACTCGGAGTTTCGAGAGGGTAACTTCGCAGTCTGGTTTCATTTGCTCAGAAATCCCTTCGTATCTTCGAGGGTCCCACGTGCCGTTTCTCGGTTACCTTTTATTGTGTGGAATTGCAGCATCGCAACAATTCGCGGGACACATAACTGCGTAAAGCACGACAACGAAGTCGGAATGTACGTGCGGGCGCCGAGCCAACAGCAAATTCGACAAGTTCGCAGACACACTCAATTAAAACTTCGTCCTATCGTTCGTTCAACGAGGAGAAGCCTCGACAGCTCTCATTGATGATGGCTTCGCGTCTTTTATTTTTCTCTCACTATCGCAAATTCGACGTTGTTGCGATCTTGTCGAAAGTGACAGGGGAAAAAATCCTTTAGCGTGATTTCGTATTTTATTATCGCTGCGTTTCTATCCCGTTCGAAATTTCACTTGGTGCACTTATAGCCTCTCAAATATTCCTTAGCTTTAATCCGCATTCTTTTCGACCTCTGTCTACCTCTTTTATGGAATATTCAGATTTATTTTGAATTAAATTCAGAATTCGTTGGTTTGAAAATTGAAAAAGAATTCGTGCTCCGAGCTTTCCTTTCTCTGCTTCGCGAACAACAGACTTTTGGCAATCGCATCGCGCTCAGTGAATACCACGCGATAAAGAGCGAACTGCCGCATATTTGTGGCAGAATTTCTCTGAATCTTGCGTACAGAAATCATGGCGCGATCAGAACGCAGTCATGCTGGCGTTCGAAGGGGCGATCAGGAGCGAATTGGCGAACGGTAGATCGGAGATGCGACGGCGCGAATCGATCGATGGCGTCAAAGCTGACAAATTACAACGTCAGAATTTGCATGAATATTCTCGCCGGCAACTGTCGCAGGTCGGATCTTCTGTTCGCTCGACATGATGTGTGACACCGATATACGTCAAACGTATTCCCATATCTCATATATATATATATATATACATA
>NW_017305071.1:3409771-3419117 GCF_001594115.1 Trachymyrmex septentrionalis
TATGTATATATATATATGTACGATTACGTCAGCCATGCGATTTTCATCTACCGTAATCTAGCGGGATCGTGTCGTCACTTACCATATGGCAGCTCCAGCCGGCAGTCGATCAGAAGCGAGTGGCCCGTCGGTTTCTTCGTGCCGACGATCTCGTTACCTCTCTGCTCCAGTTCCAGGCCGAGACTGACCCACTGTCCGGTAGTCTCCTAAAAATCGAAAAACGCCATCCTTTAGACACGGAGCCACTTTTTTGTCCAGCCCCGATAAAGTACAGACCGCACTATCCGGCTATCATAAATTCTCGTTACTAAAAAGTTAAATAAAAGTTAAAATCGTCGCGGCGACATCCGCGTATCTCCATCTAATCGCGGATACGCCGCGCGGCAACTTCAGCGTTCGTGCACGAAATAATGAATTAATTAATACCGGACCATTAGTCACGGTACCTTCAGCGTTACGTTACCCAAGGCACGGAAAGTACAATTCACTCGGAACAATCTCTCTCCCTCTCTGTATTCCGGTCAGTGCGTAACTCCCCGAGAGCAGGTGCGATTGTTACATAAATATGAGCAGCCGCGTAATTTATGTAATCGTCAAAGCCGTATTCTTTGCACGGCATACGGAATTATGTCTATGAGCGGACGCGATGTTGCACCACTGCACCGGAGATGATGTATCTTACGGACGTGCACGTGCAGTTTATGCGCTTCCGGCACGAAGACGACCGTAGGAAGGAAAGGCGTATTCAATCCTCTCGACTGCACTTTTCCATTTTACCACTGGTGGAGTAGTCGGACGAAAAATCGAGTGCAAATTGAACCGAGTGCGGCAAATCTAAGAAAATCTTGGCCAAAATCAATAGACGGCGAGTGAAACCGTAGCTACGGCTGCACAGTTCGATACCTATATACATTTTTTGTTGTCTTACATAGCACGTGACCGTAAAGCAAAACGTAGTTTCGAGCATCGATGGTTTAGCGGCTTAAAAGCTTTGTAACTATCGTAATTCAAACGAATCACGCCCGAGGGGCTTTTGTCCGTATCAATTTGAGTTCCTGCGCGATCTTTTCCATCTAAAAATAAAAACTTTTTCCCCCAATCACAGGGTGATACATCGAATCTGTTATGTATCGCGGTGTGACTTTCTCGATCGAAAAAGTTGTGGCTGTGGCGGACGATTAGTTTGTAAATTATTCCCAAGTTTCCCAATCCTAGTTGTAAAATGTCTTTAACAAGTTGACGAAGGCATAATTTAAACTCGCGAGAAAAAAAAACGGAGCGACCGACTTATCCGCACTCTCGACGATGATTTAACGCAGGTAACTTTACTTCGCAAACACGCTTTACGTGCCACGCAGCCGATATCGACGGAGACGAGGAAAACACTGGGATTGCGCACTATGTCTGGCGGCGGAAAAGTATTTTCTCGAAAACAAGATACAAATCCTGCGGCGGCGCCATGTCTCGGATAGATCTGTTTGTTTCCGCTAAATTCGAAGAGAATTACGATCCGCGCGGAAAAGAAGTTGTGGCGAAATTTCATTGATGCGGAGAAAACATTGAAACAGATGCTCCCTCGTTGCCAAATTACGTCACTTAAACTTTGCTGTTGTTATCAGTTGCAGGCTAGATAAATCGATGTTCTCTTGAATGCCATTATATGGTACATATACGTCTGCGTCGCATCATCAATTTCGTAGTGAATATCGCTGACGCGGCAATAGGCATTATTATAAACGAGATGTTGGTAATCCTGGTCATTCCGTCCTCATTTGTGGCATGGAAAATAACGGCAACGATGCGATATTTTTGCAGTCGATATACGTAAATGGCACAGAGAGTGGAAATTGCAGAAGATTATTCCAATACCGGCTCGTGATCTCAATTGGTCGGACGCGACGCTAAGATATAATCGGCTATTATTAGGGGTAGGTTGCATTTTACCTTTGGAAATCAATAGACCATTAAAGACCAAAGCGAACATCCATTGGCCGGCGTACGAAAACATCGATGGCAACAGAAATTCACCCTTTGCTCGTGATACATGACACGAAAATACAGAGATCGGAGTATCAATTTATATTCACCTACTGGCATGAATCCTTCTTCTTCCCGTGTCACGTAAATGTCGCATGTAAAATGTAAATTCTTCTCTCGGACATATTTCCTCGTGAGAACCCGCAATTTTAATGGACAGCGCGACAAATGAATTTTTCATTATTATGAGGAAAGTTAACATTTTTTTGCGTTAGTAAAGCATAGATACGGGAGGATACCGTGGATAGTTTCGCCGTTAATGGTGTTAAAATAAGAAAGACGGCAGTTCAGGAGTACTGTGTGGTCGTTCGTTCCAGTTAATTCCGCCCTATTACGGTGCTACTGCGGGGGGGGGGGAGAGTCGAATTGGGTTAGAGAACGGGAACTGTGACGCACCAATCGCCCCTACCTTTCTGGTTTCAATCTCTTTTCTCGCAACCCAGCCTAATTAACGTATCTATCATATAGAAAAGGATAAGAAAGTGAGATACGCGTTCGCGTCTCTGGCGAGAAGATGGTCGCGCTGTCGATCGATCGCTATCACTTGTGACGGCTCAATATACGCTTCTATCCAGCACCGAGAGAAGGATATGATTTCTCAACGATATTAGAACGGAGAAAACGAATTTTCACGCAATTTATCGACTTTCATTACCGATAGAGCCGGCACGGAAAAAAAATCGCTCTTTTTTTTATATACACATCGAGCAAAATAATTTTTTATTCGTTCGAAAAGAAGGGCGCATTGAAGGGTACATTGGAAAAAATTGGTAAAAGCCAATAAAAAATAATTTTACTCTTCTAAATATTCCAAGTAAGTATCACATAATAATCCAATCGATCGTTTGGTAATACTAAATATTTGGGAAAGCACAATCATCTTTTGTTTAAACATCCGAGTGGAATTATTTCATTCGCTAGTAGCTATTACCAGACTCTTCTTTTAATACAGATTAATGAACGTGTAATTGCACATGTCACCTCCCATTTTATCCTAAGCTATCGTATTTTGTCGCATCGATCATCTCTTTCCCCGGAAATTATCACGTGGGACGATTTATTTTCTCCACGTGACAAATAGCAAGAGACCGCAGAGAAATGCATCATCAAACCACGTTTCTGCGCCAGCCACGTGTGCATGACGCGTCCGCTAATAGTTCGTTCTGTGCCTCTTTCTTTTACACCGTCTCCTCCGTGTCCAACGCACTTACGTCGACGAGGTCTTACTTCTTAATCTCACGATAAAAAGAAAATTGCCGGCGCAACGATAGCATCGTGGGAGTTGGTGATCGTGGTTACCGAGGTGGGGTTGACGAGCGTTCGCGAATAGGACACGACACCCGCGTAATTAAGCGCCCGACGGCACAATGACTCTCCACCAGTCGGCAGAAATACTCGCACATCAAGAGGCAACGTGGAATTCAACGTGGATTTTCAGTTCGGTGAGAAATAGCGGGTGGTTGAAGCGCGTTTACGGTAACCGGTTGGAGAACCGCGCGCAAGGACGACTGAAAGTTTTAAGCTTTCTTGTAGCGGTGAAAATTCACAGCCAGCTTCTGCGTCGCTCGACAATCTGCGAACTGCCCGGATTCGATACCGATCACGATCGAGAAAAACTTTGGTCCGCAATGGTGGATTCAGATACATATATTGCCAGCAGTGCCAGTACTAAAAATCTGTACATTAAAGTGCACTGTTATCAAATATCAAAGGAACAATATGGTAACCCAGTTTCTTGAGTTAAATAACATTTGGTTATTTTTAAATTCCATGTATGTCAAAATGTAAATCAATCCATTCTTGTAGTTCTAAAACAACGTACGTGCTAGTAAATAATAAACTAAGTTTGAGTCAAATTTGATACATTCTCTTGAAATAAATTATTTAACTCCATCTCAGATAAATTAATGGCATATTGAATAGTAGTCACAACTTGTATAAAATGATTAAAAATGACTCACATTGAGTATAATTTAACATTATGAATGTAACAGTGTGAACTATCGATTTTTAATATTTTGAATATTGCATATATCGGAGTACAAGCCGATGATAAACGTATACACTGTTTGACATCAAAGAACAATATATAAATCAATCTATTTCTGTGGTTGGGTTCTAAGCAAACTGTGTTCATGCTAATGCCTGCACCAGTAAATAATAAACTTGAGACAAATTTAATACATTTTCTTCCGATACGTTAGTGTAACTTCATCAACTTTTAATTAAATTAATGACATATTGGGAAAGAGTGGTCTATAGAAGTAACTAAAAATAAAAGTAACTAAAATTGAGTATAATTTGACATTACGAATTTAACAGAACTGATAGTCGAGTAAGATAATATTAGGATACGAGCCACATAATTGTGAATACGGCAGATTGAACTATAGCAAGTATATCTGCTCAAACAAGACATATATACAACGTGTTCATCAGAACTTAAATGCACTAACAGCATTGTTCGCGCGTTTACTTACAAACGCATTTGTTACGGACGGCCGAGGATTTGTCTTAAACCGTTCGGAATGACGGCTGCATTTACAGGCGAGTATTATTTCGCTCGAGAAATATGACAATTATACAATATAACTACAACTAAACTCTTAAACAAATTAAAAGAGTTAATATCAATGAATAATAGTACTAACTGTCCTCTAGCTGAGTTAATTAAAAAAAACTTCACGAAATCGCGCCTCCCGCTTTTTAAGAACCTCAATAGTAATAAACACGGCGTCGTTTCGCAAGCAATAACATTTTTAACTCGCTCACGACAATAAATTTATTTAATATCCAATCACCCCTGCCAAATGATCCTACGCGCAACAGGATTAATATCAGCGATTTATTTCTGTCGCACTTTATTACGTCGCATGTTTATATAACTAGACAGGCGGTTCGAACGTAACAGCCGTTCATTCGATAGTGCCAGCGCACATAACGTGTCGATCCCACGCGCCGATGAGTATATGCTTCGATTTTTCCGCCCACGAGAACGCAAGGAGAGCCGATAAAAGCCGTCTCTCCGGGCCGACCGGCGTGGCCGCTTGATTTCCCGTTCCCGACACGATTCTCAGAATGGAATTGACGACGATTGCCGCTCGTCAATTCCTCGGGTCAACAAAGCGGTCGACTACATCCACTATCAAGGTCTCACGAGTCACTAGTCGAGAGCGAACAGCAAATAATTCGCCTCGATCCTGCCGAAATGTCCTAACTTCTCCCTGGATGGTATCCCCTCGTTTTGTTCCTAACACGAAAATACTCGACCACGTGTCTATGATCGTGACGCGATTTCAATAGGACTAGGACCACTACTCCAGAAAGAGAGACAGAGAGAGAGAGAGAGAGAGAGAGAGAGCCAGCAAAGGAGAAGAGCCGAAGGAAAGGAAGAGGTAAAAGCATAGATAGCCCGTGCGATCGATCGATTCCTTCTTGCTTCCATGACGTTTTCCTCTTTTCTCACTCTTCTCCCCTGTACCAGCCGTCCCCGAAAGTACGATCGTCCATCAGACTGAAATTTTCCATGGATCACGAAGGTGATCCTAGGGATCCGTTTCCCATCAGCCGGTTCTCGAGCCATCGTAGTTCCGCGTGTTACTTCTCTTACGTTAAACGCGCAGCTGATAAGGGATGAGGCAGGACTCTTTGCTGCCGCTGCTATTAAGTAAATCGAAAGTGGGAGTCTCATTCTTGTTTTCTCGTCTGGGTTATTGCGGAAAATGCCAGGGAGCCACTTAAACGAACCGTCGATTGATTTTCCAGGGTCCGTTAAAGCTGAGGTAGAAAAGGGTCTAGGTTCGTTGTGTCGTGACTATCGGAGAAACGGAATAAATAGATAAACAGGCAAATAGATAAATAACTAAAAGAAGAGAGAGACAAAGAGAAAGATTCGAATCGGTAATGAAAATGCAAATCACGAAAAATAAATCGTTTTGTGGGGCAAAGGTCCGATTCGAACGAGGAAATCCATCTCTCCCTCGGACAGAGAGAGAGAGAGAGAGAGAGAGAGAGAGAGAGAGAGAGAGAGAGAGAGAGTCGTATAAAATCGGAAGGGGGAATCGCGGAGGACTCGCTATTAATCAGAGTCTCGTGAATTAAAGTCAAGACACGAGATGAGTGTTCGCGAGTGTTGAATCAGCTACCGAAATTTAGCCCGTTGGAAAACCCGTCGACGTGGAAATCTTCCACGTGCCGTACCTTTGCGGAATTTCGTTGCTATATATAGGTAGCACTTGATCGCGATGGCGACGACGTCATGACGCAAGAGAGAAGAGACAAGAGAGATTGTACGAAAATGTCCGTTAACAGAGAGATGCTGTCAGTAGCACGCGAACGAACGGGCGTACTCGACCGGCTGTCGGGTACGAGACAATAAGACATCATCGTCCGCAGCGAATTACAATCTGTGTCTCCGATGTTTCCGGCGTCGGGCCGAAATTATTTCCAGCTCGGCAGGTGAATTTTCAATGCGTATCGAATCGGGCCGTATTAGACATCGCGTGCAGTTTTATGAATATTTTAAGCCACGGCTGACCCAGATAGTTCCTCTCCGCAGCACGAAGGCGAAGCAATCTGACCTCGTGCATTGGTACTTCGAGGCTCGTTTACTTCGCTCCGTCGCATTTTTCGCTCGTCGCCCCCCATCATCGAGCGTACGGTTACGTATCATCTTCATCGTCTCTCCACGTTGTCTCTTCCTCGCCTCTTTTGTACCTTTTACCACATATGCGCGCGTACATTTGCCGTCTCTTTTTCTCTCTTCCGCATCGACGCTTTATCTCCGCGAATAATGTCACCGCTACCGGGAGCGCGCGCGATTCGTCGATCGCTCGTCGCAGAAACGTGGAGGAACAATTTACAGCATGATTTGTGGATTCACCCATTGTTGCCGCGATCGTGCGGTTTAAAGCAGAAAAGTCGAGCGAAAGAACTTTGCCGAGCGAGAACGCCTTAACACATCTCTCTCTCGTCGTGGGATAAATGACGACTTGCGCGCGCTTTTGTGCTCGCTTTTGTCCTCGCGGTCGCAGATCATAGATCACACGGTCGTCAACTTCTGCTCTCCGATACCGAAGAATAACGTAGTATCACGGGGAGGCGAAAACGGGTACGATATACCCGGGTATAAAGAATATAAAATTGTCACGCTAATTGTTAACTACAATACTTTATTTCGCGAGTGTAAATGGGAGATCGTTAGGAGTCTCTCTTCACGAGGATCGCGTAAATGCGTTGGGCTTCTTCCGAGCAAAGAAGAAGGGCGAGAATCAGCTGAATATTTCGTCAAGGTCGTTGCCTTTCCTAAAGGCCGCTTATATGTGTGTGTGTGTGTGTGTGTGCACGCATAGTGTCGTCGTAAACCCACGTAGATCACATCGCCCACTCGAAGACTCGGCTACCCCCGAACGTTTCATTGAGCGTTGAGATTTGGCCGCGCGCCAAGTGACGTCACGAGCGGATGAGGATCCGGGTATTGGCGATGGCGATGTCGTGGTCACGAGAACGACGGGCGTGATTTCGACCTTGTTCGTAGAAAGATCGTACGAATGCGAATTTAAATCTTTAGCAAAGAGATTGTCTTTTATCGGAGAGCAAATTTTCCTTTGCATTCTTTCTATTAGAGTTTTCATTGAGAGAGAAAAGTTATGTGATCAAACACGACGTCGAACTCTGTAATCTTTCGGGTGTAAAAAGGATAGTTTGAGATAGTCACAAGGAGTAGCGTTAGTCAATGGATGCAAAAAATGGAACTGTATTCTCACACATAATAAAATTGTTTATTTGTGTGCTATTTGTAGTATAATCTTATTCGAGCTGTTCGTTTTTTTCGAAAGATGCTGTAGATGTATTTCGCGTGGAAAAAGCAAACAAGCATAGATCCGACTTTAGTCGTTTTTCTTTTACTTGTTTGTCGTGGCTGTATAAGTATGTACATATAATAAATATAATATACATATATTGACCATATTTCTTTTAATATTCTTCCAATTAAATTATTAGCACTCATTAAAAATACAATTTCGCTAAATATTAATTTTAATGAAACGACTTAGAAAACTGTCGCGCATATTAATACTGGAGAATACCTTTTTGTAGAAAAGAGTTCAAATCCGATTTATGTTATTAATAATGAGACGTCCTGCCACGAAGAGGACAACGGGAAATCAACTTTAAGGCACTCGCTTCGGGGCGATCTCTTCGGGGAATTTGAATAACAACCAAGAAAGAGGAATAAAAGAAAAGAAATTGCTTCTTCGTTTCCGGGTTGCGCATGAGTGACTCCTGTCTAGTCATTTAAAAGGATGACTGAACGCTCGAAAGAGTTATTATTCTCGCTAAGGAAAGGGTGATTTTGCCGAATGAATACCTTGCATTTCTTCATTTCTGCAACCTCGAGATGAAGCATTCGGGCAATTTAATTAGCGAAAATTCACTTTTGTCGTCGTGCAGAAGTGCAGTCAACTGTGCTTCACAAACGAAGGCAGGAAGATAAAGGAAACGAGATCGTAGGAAGAAATCTCCTACCTTACGGTAGGGCCGTAAACCTCAAAAGGCATACCGCGTAGTGGTAAAAGAAAAGAATCTTAATTTTTCTCAAATCTTTCGCTATTATATTTACATCGAAAATCAGACCGGAGAAGATCCCAAGTACACCAATTTATCGTACGAGTCGCCAAGTGAAATGTAATTTGTGTTACGTGAATCGACATCCCCAAGTTCCGGTAACTTACGTTTCGAGAGCCTGAGAGCACGCCCGATGAAAGCGGCGATAAGAGAAATTGGGTCCCTCGTGGCTGCTATTAATATCTAATTATGTATGCTAATTATGAACGCAATATTCACTGTAAATGTATTTCAAAGAGAGAGAGAGAGAGAGAGAGAGGAAGAGATAAATCATCATCTCCGTTATCGCAACTGCGATGCTTGCTCACGTCAGCGACGTAAATTACGCGCTGTCGTTAATCACCGTATTCTTCGAGTACTCTACATTTGCGCATGATTGAGTTCGTGAAAACACACAATGAATTAGGCGACATTGGTATAGGTCATCGTTACGTCACCTTCGCAAATTCAATTTAGACACGCGCGACATATAATATATAGACCTCACGATCGATCACGCATCAAACGTGACGTCGATTGATTGTGTCATGTTTTCTCTGTTTATAGCTTGCTCATCGTTTCCGAATTTATAGCACTTTATAAAGGAAAATCAAAAGATCGCATAAAATTTTCACATCGGCGATAATGGAAAGCTATGACGGACATTTGCTGAATAATAATGTGTCGCCGAGGATAATTCACT
>NW_017305071.1:3419480-3436939 GCF_001594115.1 Trachymyrmex septentrionalis
CACAAACAGAAGAAAAAATTTTATTAATTGACCAATCAAAGATTCACTATTATGGTAGATATCTTTATTCCGCCAAACCAACGAATGACCCTGAATAACGTGCCAAATAGTGATTGATTTTGGTTTCGTTCGATGAGCAAATACTCGACGAATTTCATTTCGCGTAAGACGCTGCTAAAGACGAAGAGAGAAGCTGAAAAGGAAGCGCATCTAATGAAAAAAATGAGCAGATTCTGGGAAAGATCATTACGTGCAGAGGGTGCTTAAGAAATGCTCAAGAATCGTAAACCGTAATCGGCGTACGATAACGTTCCCTTAAAAATAATCGATCTCTACTTCGCGATGAGAAGATAAATAAATGAAGCTAAATGGCTCTCATCGGTTGTATCGAGTTATAGTGAATTCGCAAGAAGCATTTGTTATCGTAATCGCGAGGCAGTAAACAGCAGTTTCATCGAATATTCCAATCACTTTGAATATTTTAATTGCTTTGACGTTGACAAAATGTGAGCGAGTGTAATACTGCAGTGTACGGCGAATGTATTGCGTTAGTGTACCGTGTCAGTGATGATGTCTGGCTGTGTGTTACTGTTGGTGTCGCACATATCGGACTGTTCGGATTGTCGATCCTGTATCTCTGCCGTATGACTTAAGTTGCACTGATTTCTCGTTACCTCGTTCATGTAGGACACCTCTGATAGTGGAATGTAGTAGTAGCCCAGAAAGCGGTCCCACAAGAATCCCTTGCACCATACCTCCACGACGAGCCCGGCATTCATGTCATTCGTTTCGCTGCGTAACAAACAAGTTCCATTAACCTTTTGCGAGAGACCACGAAGAAATATTACTTCGTGAAGTAAACAGCTATGCTTTCAGTACAAAGTAGATTAAACGAAATTTAACAGCGAGACTTTAGCGAAGAATTCACTGGCGTCAAATGCTGCGTAAGCGAGCCAAGATCAAGAATGATATATCTTTCTGTGTAGTAACCGTCGACATTACACAGCAAGACAATCCTTTTTAATCCGCGAGCCAATTTTACTTTAGCTCCCCTTTATATTACTTTTTTTTTTTAATAATCTATTTAACAACCCATTCGAAAAACAAAGACTGTAATGGACCGAGGATCTCATCTCAAACAAAAGGGGTTAAGCTAAGAACTGATAATATCGAGCCATGAAAAAGAAGCACGTTTTTTTCCTTCATAATTTTATCAATAATATTTGCGATCCTTTGCTCAGCAAATTTGGTCGACGGACAAGATTTATTTCGTTTAATTCATTTCGGTAAGATAGAGTCCCGTTAAATAAGTGTATGATTAGTCTCAGATTCCTTTAGATGCGCACAAATTACCGGTTGTCCTAGATATTTTAGTGCCGGCGCGCACGCGATAGTTCGCAATGTTTTCAAAGTGTGTAACGCCATAGTAACGGTGCAGAAAATTTTCGAATTGTTGATAGAAGCTCGTTTAACTAAACAACATTTTTAATAGGTTTCCCAAGCTGCGCCTAACTTTCCCGTAAAATTAATTATCGATAACTTACAAGAGAAAGTCTTGTTCCCAGCATGGATTGGCCCCTTTCACAGTAACTGTCGTTGACTTCACGTTTTGCAGCTTTAACGTTACGTAAGAGTTGAACTGATCCGCTGAAATTCGATAATCTATTTTTTAGTCGACCAAAATACGATGTACGTTACAAGAACGAATACATACATATACGAGCGAAATACGTTGTTATATTAAATCATAACATTCATAACGATGAAACGTATTAAATATCTTGATTTAAAGTACGTCACATTTATCATTTTTAATGGAAATCGCTTGAAGCAGATAAATTACGTTTCGACAGAAAAAATAAATGTCGTAATTTTAGTTCCCTATAAACTCATAATATCAGCGAATGGGATCGTTTTGTTCGCAATTTAAGACCGATCCTGATGACATCCTCGCGCGTTTTATGTGTTCAAGAATGGGTGCACGAAGGGGGACGAACTGTTAAACTCCAATAAGATCCGCCCACACCTTAGGTACTTTCAGTACACGCTCTCAGCTGCACGCCTTCGATAAGTCGCGCAAAAAGCATTGGCGAGATTTTACGACCCGCGACACGATGTTTCGGGCGCACAGTAGTGCGTCACCCCCGACATTTTACTTTACGAGCCACGAAAATTGTCTCCGGAGCGACTGACGAAATACACTCGCATTCCACGGCTCACCTCGGTAACATTCAACCACTGAGCTCAGAAAAGAGAGGAGTGTTAATAAAAAATTAGACGCGGCATAAATAGATCTTAGTGAAAATAACGTGCGGCTCTCTCTTGACCTGACAAGCTACCAGATATGGAACAAGTCAAATGTCGTTTGCGTGATGAGAATAAGCCACGAGATATTCGCGTTTTTCGGGTGAGAGATATCACAGTGAATGTAAAAATGTGTGATCAATTTTGATAAAACTAAATTCTGTATTCTCGGTAGAGAAGAAGTTATTTAGTATCGCGTTTCTTAAGGCAACAACAAGAAATAAAATTTTTCAGAAAATAAATTTCAATGTCTTAAATATTAAAAATGAATTTCAAGAAGTAATATTATTGAAATTTATTTTGAAAAATTTTGATGTAATAACTAATACTGATTGTAGAAAAATAAGAGTATATTCGATATATATTAAAATATGTTCTTTCTTTTTTCATGTTTCAGTTCTTTTTCTGCAAGGAAACAATGACAATTTTTTAGTTATGTCGTTATAAGCAAATGAACGATACGAATGAATGTATAGTCAGAACATTGAGTAAATAAATTCTTAAAACTACTAGCATTTATGTGTATTCGCGAGCGAGGACGTTATCGTTACGCTTTTCAATACTTGCGACAATTGCGTGAAATAATGGTCTTCATAAGTCCATTCTGTACAATGACATACATGTGATATGCGAATGAATATTTAAAAAAGACATAATATGAGTATACAAGTGAAGACTGTCAAGATTACATTCGTCATCGTAGGAAATATTGAATGATGCGATGAGTGACATAAATTCAAAGTTTTTCCGACGCTATTGAAATTATCGATTTATTTTTCCCCCCGTTAAAGAAGTTTTCGAAAAATTATAGAAAGTTTTCAAATGTATATTATTTTAGATTTATTTAAATTCAATATATTTATGATCTTCCACACGGGAATACGTTACATCTCCACACGGAAAAATTATTTCGGTATAATCGGAACGTCACGATATTCTGCTTGAGCAATCGCATAATCCGAAACTTGGCACTTTTCCAATCGCGAAGTGCAATAAATTGTTCGCAGACTTTAGAAGCGAAGCGTGAATAAAGACCTCGGTTCTGTGGCTCGTCTCAATCCCAATTTTGAACGCCCGGTTCCACACGTGTTAATATTTCGTTCGTATATCGTTCGGTATTCAGAAGATAATAATTAGGAAACGAATCAATGGATCGAATAAGTGAATTTTCCATCGCGAATCGTAATTTTCTCTATTCTTCCCATATACGAACCATCCTCGCAGATGAACCGCGCCTTCTTCACTGCAACAGAAAAAATAACGAAAGAATTATACACATTACAAGTCTTTAAAAGAAACACATAAATAATAATATCTATATTTATTACGTTTAAACAACCTGAGTCTGATTTTAAAAATCACAAAATTTCTGGAACACGTAAAATAAATTGCTATAATCGGCAGAAGATTTATCATTAATTATCCCTTTGTGCAATTATTTTACTATTTTTGCTATAAAAAATTATTTTTCACCACAGGTTTACTGAGATCTTGTTTAAAAATTCCTTGAAAATTTCTGAATATTTTCTAAGTATTTTTGTTAAAAATTCCAAGATTAGAGATTTTTTAAATGAAACTTTGAAATAAATTGAAGTGCAAGCAAAACAAACTATAAATTGGAAATTAATAGAAGATAAGGATTTGATAAGATAATATCTCAACAAACACCAACTCACAGTAATGTAACTGTTAATTGTAATTTCTCACTCAACAATATAATTGTAATACAATACATATATACGTGACAGTTATATTGTTGAGAGAGGAATTATATTTATCCGTTATGTTACTATTAATTGGTGTTTGCTAGGATCCATTATTTTCTACAACTGGGACCGCGAAATCTATAGGACGGTATACAGGCAAGACTTACTACAATATAGTATCCGTAAATACTATACTCTATTCTTCTTGTCACCATGATTTCTTTCATAAAAACTTATGATACGCACGAGAGTGTACGTGAATATATGCGGACTTATTGCTAACCAATTATCAACATTTTGCATTATCAAGAAAAAAATAACGCGGTAATGTATTAATAAGAAAAAGACAGAGTTAAAATTTAAAAGTAAAATTCCTAAAATTTTCCTGAGTACCGATAAAATTTCATAAATATCCTTCATTTTCAAAAATAGAAAAGAAGCCCCCTTAACATAAATTCTAGGTTTTCCCAGGTAATAAACACCCTGCACTAATGTACTTACGGGTATTAAAGCGCGAATTATCGGACTACGCACATAATTATTCTGATCGATTACGCTTAATAAGATTTAAATAGACATATAGGTTATGCGCGATGTAAAATCAACCGCACGCCCGCGGTAATTACCTTCGATATGTCACAAGTGTGCGAGCTAAAATTGAATTTTCGTCAAAGAAAATTTAATTCGCGCATTATGTTCTTTTGCTGTAACCTGTACGGCGCGCCTATCGACTCTCTCGTCGATTATTTATAAAGGTCATATTCCGCAAACGCATTACGGATTTAGCTAACGCGGATAAGTAAAACGGATCGAGTATTACAATATCTGCCGGGGTTTGACAGTTCCTTTTTTAATACCCAGTCTAACGGATAGGTCACGGAACGACCTTGTCTATAAGAACGTATACGTACGTATGTACGCGAATGTATGTGCAAGTGGAGCGCAACTCCGCCGTGCCGGTAGCGATTTGAAGCATTGACCTGTGCTAATAAATGCCAGTGTCTACATGAGTGTCGGAGTCTACACGAGTGAGTAACTGCCCTTAGGATTAATCCCCCGTCACCGCAACGAGAGAGACGGCAACATCCAATGTACGTACACAACGAAGGATTGGGAGGCGAGCGGATCGTGGGGATGAAACGGGTCAGCCGTGTATCCGCAGGTCACAGTTCATAGCTGAGGACTTTTTCCCTCTGCCCGCGAGATATTTTTCCCAGCTCGACAGACGCGCCTTTCTATTTTGTGCGCGCACGCATCGCGCGCGATTAATTAAGGGAGCGCGCTTGCGGCCGCGGGAATATTCTTGTCGCTGTTATAAAATTGTCGGTTGCAGGAATGAGCTAACGCCGATGTCACGCAAACAGAAGAGTACGCTACGGACGACGGTTATGGCGCCGAGAGAATAATGAATCGGCTGTTACGACGGGAGACTCTTGCATGACGCATAAATCCTCGAAACACAATAGGTGTAATAAACTTTAAGCTAACTTAAAAAATTGACCAATTATAATGGATTATTATTCTCTCATTCGACTATGGCTAATCAATTTCTTAAGGCTGAAAGGCGGGAGGACACAGATTCTTGCTAATATATAATAATGCAGTACGCATTAAAGCAAGGAAATTAATCGGGCTCTTTTATTTTATGAAAGGAAAAGAAATGAAGGACTTTAATTGGACTTTATTTTTTTATGTATTATATTATTGTATGTTATGTGTTGTATCAGATTCTGTGTTCCCAATCTGATAGACTTTCCACAATAAGCCATTACCTAAACTTCAAGTCTTAAGTCGTAAGAAATTAACTAATCACCAGTCGAATGTGAGAAAAATAATCGACTATGACTGGTGAATTTCTTAAAACTTAAAACTTAAAGCTTATAGGTAAAAAGCCCATTAGGCTTACTACATGTATTGTGTTTCAGAACTAACGCATGAGGCACAAGAAAATCAACCAAGCAGTCCTTTATTTTCATCAAAAGGAAGGAAATGAAGAACTTTGATTGATTCACTTTCTTATGCATTATGTGTTACGCAAGACTTTGTGCTCGCGCCCTTACATCCACTTCCATAGCCGAGAGGTGGTTGCTTAACAAGTGTTCAATCTCTTTTTTCCGTCTCTCTCTCTCTTTCTCTCTCTCTCCCTCTCCCTCTCCCTCTCCCTCTCTCTCTATCCAACTAAATAAACTTCCTAACGAATTTATTCTCACTCACTTAAAAATAATCAAACTCGCACAAACGGCGTACCGTTAACTTGCGCTTTAGCAGTCGGTCAGTTATGATTGAAATCCAATATGCAATGAGAAAATCGCGGAGAAATGCCAATATTAAACTGACTTGGATGCTTCAGTGAAACGCAAATAACGCGTACACACGTTATATACATATCGATACTCTGAATAATTGCATTAATTCCAACGAGACGCAAGGGCGTTTCCGACATTTGGCCACATCCGGATCCTTCGGCATCACTTACAGTCCGTCACGCCGTTAACGATATGAGAGAGAGAGAGAGAGAGAGAGAGAGAGCGATGCGTACGGAAACCTTGCACTGGCGCAAAGTATTGTAAAATGAAGCGCCGTTGTATCGGAATTATATCGCGCGGAATTGATAGCTCGGGGCGACCGATGATATACACAACGGGTGTAACAGGAGGATGCTCGCCTCACGTGTTCTATATGCACGCGCGCGTAGGCAGATGCATGCACGCGACGAAAGAAAAGTGAAACAATGACGTCAGCTTTAACGCTTCAGTTGCGATCTTTTACCTTCGAATAACTCGAGACAATGGACGCCCCAGAGTATGAATACGTGCCAAGACCGTGGTATCGTGTCACACACGCGTGCGCGCACACGAACGCGTACGTACACACACACACACATACAAGTGTTAGAGAAACTCGTCCTTTACTGTACTCCCTGTACAAACGCGCCTTTGTATAGCACGTACACGTGCGGCGAACACGCGTATATACGTGACATACCGCTTACTTTTCATCCTGCAGCAGTTTCCTTCGGCGACGATGCCGCCGTGCTGTGCAAGTGGATGCAGAACGATAGCGACCGGCGTGGCGACGGATAGGAGGGAGGGTAAACGGGGTGGAAAAACCAAGAGCGTGCATCATATGTATATCTTATTTATAGGCCAGTATTAGAAGCAATATTTACGCGATATACGCGAACACGATATCTTATCGAGCCCTTGTCACAAGGTGTCGGCTCAAGTTCTGTCCAAGATGACCAATCAGAGTTGTCACGAATTCCTCATCTTAAAATTCCACTTTTCCCTGATTTCCAGATAAAATTTCATGATTTTTTTCTTACTTTCAATAATATTTTAAGATTTTTCGTCCTTTCACCCTAATTTGGAAACTGTTAAATATTTTATTAAGAAATCAATTTAATGTAGCAATCACTATTATTAAATCACTATTATTATTGCTGACGCTGCTTGCACTTTTAATTGTCAAGTTGAAGTCAAGAATTTTTATTTTCTAAAAAATTTTGCAAAATTCCCTGACTTTTTTCTGATTTCCCTAACAATTCCCTGATTTCCCATTTCATGGCAACCCTGCCAACATATATTTCTCTCCTAAAGCGCCAATCTTTAACCCCAGCTGATATCTCTGTACAAAGGTGAATTGGCCAGCGATCCTTCGGTTGACCTCTATTACGTTCCTGTGCTATTACGTTCTAGTAATATGGAATAGTAATATAGATATTCAATGAATGTTCTCAACATGGAATAATTCTTAACATGATGAATTCTCAATGAAGAATATTCTCTTCTTCTTGAAAAATACTTTCAAGCTTTTCCCAAGATATTTCTCAGACAATATTCACTCGAGGCATTCTCGAAGGCACATTATATCTAAGGCATATTATATTCTTTTAAAGGAGGTTGGTTTTACTTTATCGATCGCCGATTATTATTTCATTATGAAATGTAATTTAAAGCAATTTGAATAAATTTATATATATTACACATAAAAAGATGTATACATACTCATATATATATAGTACGTATGTATATTTTGAAAACTGAGGATAAGTTTTACGAAAAAATTTAGTCGTTAATGTTCGTATTTATCTAACTACTTTGATCCTACGTGTGCGTTTGCGCGAAATTCAATCGATGTAACGGGTCATGGATGTAATATATGCACCTACGCTAGTTGTGCCCAATTAATCATTTTCTTTCGCGACGTGTCGTAATGAGATCTCTTCTGAATGTATAATTAAAGATTGCAGAAGGTACAAAGAAAAAAACTTTTAGGAAAAAAGTGGAACGGTGGTGGAAAGTCGATTAACCCTCACCAGCCTCTATCCAGGCTGAAGGTACATGCGCAGCTGGCGCGAATGCAAGATGTTTAATGAAGCAAATCTCAGAGTAGCATTTCGAGTGCTATGAAATCAATTAACGTAGACACTCTCTACAGAAAGGGAAAACGAGAGAGAGAGAGAGAGAGAGAGAGGGAGAGAAAGTTTAATAAATTGTTAGACCGCTTTTTAATATATCCCTGAAACAGATATTTTCACGATATTCCACCGTATAACAAATCAAAGAGTCCGCGTTATGTGCATGAAATATCGTATGCATCATCGTCAACATATGAATCACCAATGCCAATTCCGGTTCCACGAATTATCGATTATACATTTTCGATAAAATTCAAAGGTACGACTACATGGAGGAGGTTTATCGAATATTTTAAGAGAGGGAGAAAGAATGATCATCATCATAAATCAGATTCGAAAGCATTCGCGATGTTCCGGATGCCGAGTATGCGAGGGTGATAAGATAAACCACGCACGTGATTATCATGCAACACGAATTTTCCAGAATTCTGCTGTCACGAACATATGGCCGTTAGTAATAGATGAATTTAAGAGAATTTAATCGCTCGGTATATCAATTCTACAAAGTCATTTAGCCTTTAGTTCTGCAAACATATAAAACTAAAGGCCAGAATAAAACACTCATTCTCTCTCTTTCTCTTTCTCTCTCTCTCTCTCTCTCTCTCTCTCTCTCTCTCTCTCGTTGAGAGAGATAGAAATTTTAAATTAACTCGTACGGGTTGATATCGGACTTATCAGCACTTTAGGAACGAAAATAACGAGTAAAGATAGCTCTTTTAGATAAAAGACCGTTTTTCTCAGAAACTATAATGCAAGTTTAACAATCGATTTTCGTTTTCCAAAATTGCGAGACACTGACTGAAGATGTTGTTTGATCTTAACTGAATTCAAAGTTAGGATCCCTTACTCCTTCATTTTAAGGATGCTCGAGTATTCCTCGAAAACCAATAAACCTGTTAATTTACACCATCGATAATACTGTAAGTGATATAAACTTTCGAATAATGTAATAAACAAGTATAAATACTGTTATACTTTATATATAAACTATAACAACAAAAGAATACTTTTAATTAAAACGTACATTGATTAATCTCTCTTTCTTATAAATTCGTATTTTCTCACGAATGAATAAACTAACTATATTCCATTAATGAACAAATTCAAACTCATCCAAGTATAAATACTGCATTCCTAGAAACTTGTTATTCGCCTTCGGATTAATGTAAATTTGTTTTAATTACTGATGCAGCTGTAAGATAAGAATGACATAAATGCTGCAATATTTATGCTGAAGGGAACTTCGCGGTGTAACATTTTTCTGTGCGAAACGTCTTGAAAATTATTAGTGACAGAATCGCGAGATGTAATTAGCAGATTGCACGTTAATAAAGTTTAAACTAATGTAAATTTTTTACTGATAAAAATTTTGAAGCTTCGAATTATTATTTCATTATAAGCCCGCATACGTAATTTATTGTACCTCTCCGCTTAAAATGTGATATTTACTGTGAAACACACTAAAACTCGGTTGGTTTGTATATTCAAAAAAATTTTTTCACTTTATAACGATCTGCATATACATCTTCGTTAATTATATTTACTATTCCTAATAGGAGATATTTATGTCTAATTAATTTTAACAATCGACAGTCGTGCTTATCCGTGAGTAAAAATACAAGGTCACACTGACAAGGGACGGGAATTTAACCCGAAGTGTTAAATTCTAATATTAATGAAACTTTATACAGGTTTCATAAAAAGATGAATTTAGAAAATATTAGTTGCGGCAGAAAAACGGTTGTGAAATCATCCCTTACAAGTAACATGAGTTTTAGCTTTTTCCGTTGTCTCTTAAAAACTATTCGACATATTAAAAAATGTTTTTATGCAAAACTTTTACAATAAAATTGACTCTGTTCATTCATGTCAATATACAATATTTTTGAAAAATAAAAAAATTTTTTTTTAATTAAAAAAACTTATTAAAAATATTATTAAATGAATAGAGATAATTTTGTTGTAAAGCTTTTGTATAAAACATGTTTTGATATTTCGAGTAGTTTTCGAGATATAAGGGAAAAAATGGAAAACCGCTTTACTATTGTACATAAGAAGTGATTTCACCCCTTCAAACCGTTTTTCCGCCGCAACGGACATTTTCTAAATTCATTTTTTATATATGTATACAAAGTTTCATTAAAATCAGAATTGATTACTTCGTGTGGAAGAAAATTTTCCTAGTGAGAGAAAAATTGTTAGTATTTATAACTATAATTATATGTTATTACAATTATAATTATTACTGCTACAATGTTGGTAATAATAACTACACAAACTGCAGTTCTATCGACAAATATATCTAAGTTGACAATAGAAAATAACTACACTATTTGTAATTATTATTATCATAAAAATAGTTGCAATTTCTCTAAAATGATTTATAATCATTTTTCGAGATAATCATATAAAATAAATGACTGACCCCAAAAATGACTTACATATATAGTTATTACTAACATTATAGCAGTAATAATAATAATTGCGATAATACGTATTTTATACAGTCATAAATATAAAATATTTTTCCATCAGTGCAATAAAAATCCAGATCAATAATCCGTTCAAGCTATATCTCTCTATTATTTCCATTACCTATAAACCCGATGAGAATAGGTCATTCGTATTAATGATTTATTCCGTGTGGCGCATTAACCCTGGAGAGAAAACGATGAACAACAGCGGAGGCTTCGCCGTACCCATTGCCGAGGCGCACCCTCTGAAGTTCGGCCTGGCATCCGATAATTCCTTCGATAATATTGTTTTCGCGCATAATTAACTCCCTGGGCAGTGCGCGTGTATGCTTTTGTGCATGTCCCCTCTGCCATGAAATTTTCGTTAGGCGAACCACTACCGTAAAACCAATAACCGTCGTGGGTGCGCGGCCAAACGAAAATGGCGCGCCGCAAGATAAAAGTTATCGCGAGAGATGAAAGGCGGAAGGAGCTCGAAGACAGGATCTTGGCAGGACCTTGACGTCAGGGAACGAGCAGGAAGCTGAGTATCGTCGCTATACCGCCAGGTATATAACCGAATTATTAATATCTATAATACGTTGCGAGTCGCACTCGCGCGGAAGCGACAGGCGGAAAGTTTCTGTCGTCGATCGAGTCATGCCGTGGCGTTTATACGACGACCGGTATTAATGCAGCAATGATAATGCGCATTATAAAGTTCGCTTTATGCTCGCGACGTCGAACTGACGACGGATACTACTGACTCTCATTGAGTCGATAAGATCGATCTAACGGCGAAGTTTCCTGTGCCAATACTGTGTACATCGATGATTTCTCCATCGAGAAGAAAAAAAATTAAGTAACGAGAAATAGAAAATGTAGAGTGGCGAATTTTCTGTGTGCTGAAAAAAGCTCGAATTCCGCTCGCGATAGTTGGAGCTGTTATATTTTCTCTTGCGCGCGATACGTGGGTTCAAGGACCCCTATTTATTATGACGATGCCGATATCCCGATGTATCGAGGTAACTCCTCTACGAACTCCCAACGGGAACCTCGTATTGGGTTTCGATCTCTTTTATACGTGCTAGCTGTACAACGGCAAACGATAGAAAATGGAGATAGATTACATTGAGTAAAATGAGTAAATTTATACGAAATGATTGATGAGTTATAAGATTTAAAAGAATTTAGTTTTATAACTAATTTCGAGGACGTTTCTTTTTTTTAAAATACTTTTACATATATATTCTTTCTTTTGTCAAATAATATGTACATTTTAAACAATAATATGAGAGATAATTCGTTATTATTGCTCATTTCATGGAAAGATAATTTCTCAGAGACTGCTCGCATAGTCTGGGATATGAAAGTTCGGAATTAATACGATTATCCTGCTTTAGAAATGGACTTGCAATAATGAGATCTTTATACGAACTCTAAAGCGCTGGACAAAGAGAATAACGCGGGATTATAGTAGAAACTCGTAAATGCCGTTAGTAGCGTTACTACGTGGCGTAAATCGTGCACCGCCGAGTTTGGAAGTTCTCCACGCCAGCCATCGCCCCTTTCTCGTAGTAATAGACGCTCGTTTGAGGCGTCTACTCTCGCGATCAATCCCGGCATATCGACGTCGTTTTATACAAAGTGCCAGCGGCTCTCTGTAGAGAGGCCGATCAAAGGCATTCCTAAAGTTTATTCCGGCCGATCCACGCCGTCCTTCGAAAAGCATCGAAAAACGGAATATCATCGTTAGACATGGCGAGCTATCATTATTGCAACCTTTGAAATGTCCTTTGAAATTTCTTTACACCGTTTCCCCATCCTTCGCTCAACTTGAATAAACTGCACCGAGCAGAAACTTAAAAGTTCGAAGGGTCAGAAGAAGAGTTTTCGAAAATATCAGGACGCTGGCCGTCAGAGAGAGAGAGAGAGAGAGAGAGAGAGAGAGAGAGAGAGAAGCTGGTCTGATAACCGTTTAACACGTCGTGAAATTTTTCGTTCGGTAAACTAAACCTTCATCGGCTCGGAAAAGTGGTTTTCGCTCACCGAGAAACTTGAGCAAAAAATAGCTTGCCGTTTTTCAGTATCAATAACCGACGTAGCTTCACGCAAAATATAGCGTTTAATATACGGCTAAAATTTCTGCTCGATCAAAAATGATATATGTTTACACGGCTTCTTCGGCTTATCTAAAACAAGTAATCGATAAAACGAATGTCTGTCGATAGAAAGAACGTTTACCTTACTAAAGGCAAGTAGCAACAACTTAGAAGATTAATGGCTTATCCGTGCAAATATAAACTCGGTTAATTGCTCGAAATCTCGTATACCGATATGTCGTTAACATTGCGATATATAGATACAGCTTCGTTTCGCGTTCGCGGTCTTGATGGCCAAGTTTAACGATTGTTGTATGTCCTGTTTGAAATACCGACATAATAAAGAGAAACTTTGGCCGAGAACAACTTATCCACGTTTCTTGTGCTGTGTATTCTATTTCACTTATAAAATGTTCAGACTGATACCAACGTCTATCTCATAATTATATATAGAATATGTCGCGTATGTGAGAATTATTGTTGTCTGTAGAATATTAAAATATCATTTTCTCGTTGTGTATCAACTTACTCGGTATTTGTGTGGAGAAAAAAAAAATAGATGATTGCACTCGTTATTTACAAAAATTCGTATTTTGTGATGTACGGGCGAAACGGGCGTGTTTTAAGAGGTGCCAGCCTCAAGGAAAAGCTCAGAAGATCTCGTTTCCAAAGGTGGATAAGATCAACCTTCGTTTACGAATGGTTTGCGAGGGTAGTTTCCGTGCCTGAGATAACGCTCCTTCTTCCTTTTCCTGAAGAAACCCTCCCGCGCGTTCGTCTGTGTAAGTATGCGTTAGTGTGCGCGCACGTGCACGGCTTTAAAGTGCGCCAGAACTACCGCAAATCGACCACCGAATTTCCTCATTCAAGGAAATCGAAGGAACGAGTTAATGCAACGTAACGCGGGGAGTCATTTTGCATCATTTTGCGTTTTCTCGAAAATCAGCATTTCACGGGAATTTTTCTTTCAGCGAATATTTTTACCCTAAAGCAACTCTATATTTTCCATACATATAAGGTACATACTGTTATTCATAAATTTTTGTCTATATTCTCAAATTGATAACTTACGTGAGATAACATGAAATGAAATTTTAGTTATAGTTAGAGAGAGAGAGAGAGAGAGAGAGAGAGAGAAAAGATAAAAAGTTTCACGTAAAACATTATATATTAAATAATGGATAAAATCGTTTTTGTTATTTCTTTTTAGACTAAACTGAAACAGTCGCGTAATAATTCTAAAAATACGCTTGCTGTAAAATAATAAATTACATAAAATGGACTTGAAGAAACAGCTTCGTGCGAAATACGATACGTGCCAAAACTCCTTTTAGATTTTTCGTATTTCTGCAACATGCTATCCCAATCAGTCGCATGTGTCGTGTACGACTTTGCGCGACAACACGCAAAAATAAAAATTCGCGTGATAATGCAAATACATAAAACGCATTGTCATCGTTATTGCGAGCATTTCATCTCCATTAACGATGACACATTTCTGGCGTCATGGTGATGAAACATAGCGCGTAAATATGCGACCCTACACGAGCGAACAACGTGGAAACGATAGAAAGAAAGTAGGTCTCTGCCAGAGACGTCGCCATTGAAACTGTTGTGTTTTCGCTGAAGAGAGGAAATATAACGAGGAGATTTATAACGACAATGCTGTGTGCTACACCGAGAGCATGCCGAAAAAATCATCCTGAAGAAAATCCTCTCAAATTCCGGCTAGCTTCTTACAATGCTTGTGTCGCACTTATCATCGCAAACGAGATCGTCCAAACTTTTTCCTTTCTCCCGCACTTCTTTTGGACATTCCGAGAGGTATGGGACGAAATTCAGACGATTCTTTAAACAAATCAAGCTCTCGATGAATGAAATCATGAAAAACACTTAAAAAAAAAAAAATCGCCTAGACGAACTGTTTATACGGGTGGTAGCAAAATGATTATAAGCATAAAAAGGAGTCTGAGTGGATTGAGCTTGAAGAGTGAAAAGAGAGTTTCTTTCTCGTGTGACAGCACCCCTCAATCACTTCTTGCTCCTCGCGGACTTCCTCTCGCCTTTACGCTATCGTTTCTCGTCCGAGATGCTATCGTTATAGTTTTTACGACAGTACTTTTTCTTAAGCAAATGTCCACGAATTTTTCTCCTCTGAAAAGACTTTACATATGCCCTTTCTATATGCGCGTACATAGTTGAAACGTATCCCTTTTAAATCATTGTTCAAATATTTTAAAAGCATCCCGCGTACTTTAGAATATCCCTCCAAGACTGTTTATTCTACGAAGATAACTGCAGAACGAACGAATCGTTTTAATCAAATTGCCGAGAATTTAAATCTAAAGCTAAGGAGAGATTAATTGACCGTGTGCGCAAGCTCGCTTTAATCACAGCCAACAGCGGTTTAAGTCCGATCGCTGTTTCCGCACGCAAATTGCTGCCGTTTCCCAACGATACGTCGCTCCTCGTAATCCTCTCGTCTTCGGAACGCGCGAGAAGCACGAAAAGCACGAAGGGACCCGGGGAACAACAATCGCTGCGATGTATAACACCGATTTTCCGTGCTTAACTTCGTCTCTTGACTCACGGACAGAGGGAAAATCCAAGCTGGCTCGACCGGGGTAGTATTATATACCGGTGGGTTTACATAGGTCGTACCACCTGGTAGATACATCGCTGCTCGTCGTTTACCCGACAAGCACGGTAAGAGAGACAGAAAGAGATAGATAGATAGATAGATAGAGAGAGAGAGAGAGAGAGAGAGAGAGAGAGAGAGAGAGAGAGAGAAAGAGGAGGTGGTTGCGATGGTAGCAGGTCGCGGTTAGGAAGACGAAGGCAGAGGACGGAAAGGGCGGCGGTGAGTATCAGAGAGAAGAGGTGGGAGGAGGGATGGCAAAAAAGAGCCGCGGTAGGGGGTGGTAGTGAAGCGGGCGGCGAGTGGGGTTGAAGCGGCGGTAGCTGAAGGAGGGAATGACCCCGCGTACCCGGGGTCAACCGTTGCACTATGCTCTCTCCGTGTCTCATAGTCATGGACGAGCCTCGTTCGCTCGCACGCTCTGATATGTTATATACTATATACGGGTTAGATGTGTCGTGTATATGCACAGGCCTGGAAGAAGCCACCTGAGCACACCTGAGTCAGGTGGTTGTTCCTACTCGCCTTACTGTCGTGTCATATATACGGCGCAGGTATATTGCGCATTGCCGTCGACGCGATATTTATGAATACACGCGGGATGAGGCTGGCGAGACGGCGGCGCCGAGCATTATTTCTCGTTATTGTCAAACGATATATCTCTGGGTCCTCCACCTCTCTCTCGAATAGCTTTCTCGCCTAGACGATGTCAGCTATCTCGCCCGAACATTCGCCCATGCGAAATACGTGGGAGAAAGTAGAAACTCGAGAGAGGAGATATTTTCATCTAGATTCACGCGTGAACAATGCATGTTGGAGGCCGTGACGTATGTAACGCATCAGGAAAGATACGTCGTATAAAATAACGCAATACTATTTCGTCTGTCGAGTTTTAAACCCGCTGTGGGAAAAAGTATATAGAGTGTACAACACACAACGTTCATTTAACGAAGTATCGAAATATCGATATTCTTTAAAACGCGCTTATTAATAATTAGATACACAACAAAATCCTATACTAACATTGGTTACGACGTTGTTAATCGTTTAATCTCAGATATAACGAATCATAGAGCGTACATATCGAAATTATGAGCCATTCGCGAAGCACTAGGCATTAATAATTTCAGCGTGCAGCTATTTTTCCGTACTTTCGTAAGACGCACGAGAACGTTGCGCATAAAAGTACAGAAAATTTGTATATCTCCTCTCCGGCGGGATTCTTTCGCGAGCGTTGGATTATTTCGCAACGTCAAGCCAAGTCGGATTTCGGTATCGCGCGCGCAACTGCTTGCGGAACGGTGAGCTTCCGCTTTCGAGAAATCGCTTTATGCGCGATTATATTTTTTAGCCGGCCGGCCGCGCCTACATTTTTCACCCAGCGCAGTAGATATCCGTGACGGTATTAACTTATGATGGACATAACCGTCCTGCATCCATCATAAAATCAAGTTACAGTTACGTGCTATCGCATGACGTTTCGATATCGATTCTACGTCCGTATTCGGCGGCGCGTACGTATATATGTATATATGTGTGTATCCGCGAAAAGCAAGACGCTGTATAAATCACGTTTCTAAGTCGATAATCGAGCACGATACGTACGAGACAATGAGAACGAGAGAACGTGAGATAACGATAAAGGCAGCCGATCGATTTGCGTATCGCGCAACAGTATCACGTCGTTGTGCTAGATTATAATCCAACCGCAGCATTGTAATTTCTCTATGGTATCGCACTGAAAATGAAGTGCATCGTCGCACACAGTTGTACAAGTTGCACCACCTCGCCCGTTGAGAATAGCACACGGTGAGAAACGCAAACGAGAACTTTTTC
>NW_017305071.1:3437039-3438292 GCF_001594115.1 Trachymyrmex septentrionalis
GCTGCCCGTTGAGAATAGCACACGGTGAGAAACGCAAACGAGAACTTTTTCGCGATACTTAACGCCCATCGTCAACGGCATGCCATCGCGAGTCGCGTCTCCAATTAACGCGATTAGCGATTTCATTAGCACTAATTACATCACGCGTCGCACTTAACTCGCCCCTCTCTCACGTGTCCGCCCCGTGACGAAACAATGATTGATACCACGCGGTAGTAGTTTTCAGAGTTTCAGCTGTTCTTTTTTTTTTTTCTCCCCTCGCAAATCCGGGAAAGTCCGAAAAATCCTCTTTGAACTTTTCCAACAGGAAGGAGTTTTTTTTATCTCTGACGAAAACCTCATAAAGAAGTCGAAACTATCGGAACTATTTCCACCCAGCCGCCTACTTTTTGCACGAGAATTTAATAGCGTTGTATCGCACGCCTCGCCATTCCGAACTGCGGAGCTTTTAACAGCAAATTTCGACGTGATTCTTAATCGCGTCTGCGTTTCCACATACAAATTTGACGACCAGTTCAATCTTTTCTTTTTTATTAAATAGAAACTCACGTAACACCATCCAACCTACTCAGATTATTTCAGCAATGTTGCAGCAATATTTTTCTTTTTCTCTAAATAATTATCTCAAGCAACATTGCAAGCAAGATTCTGTCCGTGTGGATACTCGAAATAATTATTTTGAAAACGAAAGGAAAAGAAAAAAAATTCAGAAGGATCGTAAAATTTGTAAACCACTACAAGTCTAAAAATTATGATAATAAATTTACATCTTTCGAAGAATTTGAAAAGAATTTAACGAGAGACTCAGGCTGCTTCGCTACAGTATAATCCTGAATCTACCGGCGGATGTTTCACTAATTAAATTCGATAATTATATCTCGTCAGACGTGTAATAAATCGCTAGTCTTGGCGGAAAATTGAATGAGAAAAGCGCTTACCCGTTACGCTGAGCAGCGACATGTTCAGAGGTTCCCCCTTTGCTCGGCTGAATCTTTCAAGTTGTCTCTAATCAACCGAGCGGTGCACTCAATTCGTGTAGAGATCCGTATTGAAAGTTATACGCTGCTTTACGATGAAACACGCGCCGGTTTCGTGTAGATACACTGTGTCGTATACGATACGCAGGCTAAGTATCCTCCGCACGCCTGCACTAATAATCCTCCTTTCTCTCTTTTTCTTTCTCTCCACCTCCCCTCCACCCCCCTCACTCACTCACTCTCTCTCTCTCTCTCTCTCTCTCTCTCTCTCTCTCT
>NW_017305071.1:3438392-3440887 GCF_001594115.1 Trachymyrmex septentrionalis
CTCTCTCTCTCTCTCTCTCTCTCTCTCTTTGTCTTATTCTCTCTGTCTTTCGTGCTTTTTATCTCCCTGCTCTTCGCTCACTATACGTCTCTATCACGTACAATGTACAAGCGCGAAATACGTGTCGCATCCGCACGTATACAGATATATATATATATATATATATATATATATATATATATGTGTGTGTGTCTGTATAGGTATACGTTACGTGTGAAATCCGTGTTTATAGTCGCTACGTACACGCTGGTTACGCGCGAAAGCTTTGAAAGTGCGGAAAGTACGAGCACCTCTAATGCGCTTTTTTTTTTATTATCCTTCTTCTATCAATTTCTTAACGGAATACTCCTGTTTACAGTTCGTCACAGGTTGGGGCCGCGGCGAAACGTCCATCCGTACACACCTTATACGCGATACACACCGGCTTATCTGGATCAACGATTACCTGGCTCCTTCTCTCCCCGTCGCTCTCCTATACCCTGGATCCACCCCCTCCCGCCCTTCCCCTGCCGGTGTGTGTACACTGGCCGATGACCGTACGTGACACGAGTTCCTATGCGCTCGTCTGTAACACTGTTTTCTCTGTATATACCGGCGCGCGATGACGATCGATCGGCGCGGAGAATGACTGTTGTACACGCGTTATTATCAACGATCGACTCGGTATCAGTTTCGTTACTGCGATACGAGAAATACCGGCCCGCGGATTAACGTTCGCACGCCGCCTCGCTAATCATCGGTTAACACTCTCCCTCCGTCGCGCGTGTCGTCGATTACGGCTAGAAATAGCAAGGCTCTTGGTCACGCGCAACAACGTAGAAGTCCGTCCCGGCGGTTGAGAATACGAAGATCGTCACTGCTCGTTGCCGCGCTGTCGTCCGTGCCCGCGTCGTCCCGGTGCTCCGAAAGTCGTCCTGATTCAATCAAATTGTCCCCGCGAATGTCGTCGTCGGCGAGTAACGAGGCTACGATGCTAATAATAGCGAGACGCTGGCAATAATAGTAGTACGGCAGCACCGATACGATTTCTGTGCAGCTATCGCTGATCCACCGCGGCTCGATGATGTTGCTGTTGTCGTTCCCGTGTACCACGTTGCGACGGCCGCAGTTGCGAGACAACATCGCCGAGACAGCGTCGCTGTGTAGTTTCGTCGTTGATCGCCGTTTTCCATCGACGTTGTGATAAATTCGACCAAGCGTCTCTCGATTCTGGAGAAGCGGCCACCGTGCCGCCGTCGTCGTCGTCGTCGTCGTCGTCGTCCTCGTCGTCGCCGCCGCCGCCGCCGCCGCCGCCGCCGTCACCGAGCTTTTCGTTATTATCATAGTAACGAGGACTGCGAGGGATGTTCCGAGTCGCCGTCGTGCGTCTCTCGTGCTCGTCAGGGGAACGTGCACCACCAACGACGCCAGACACGTCGTCGCCGTCGTTCCGAGGCGCGACCGGTCACGCGCATTTCACTACGGTACCGTGAAAGAGCGCCGGGCACGTAAGACAGACAGAGAGAGTGAGAGAGAGAGAGAGAGAGAGAGAGACAAAGAGAGTCAGAAGAGAGACAGGAGAGAGACTGGGGACAAAACGGATCGGGTGGAAAACGAGTGGGAAAAAAATGGAAAGAAAACGGAGGGAGCCGCGCGCTCCGGGATCGAATTCGGAGCGATGGATGGGTCAGAGAGAGAGAGAGAGAAGGGGAAAGGAGAAGGGAATGAAGGGATGAAGAAGATCGGAAGAAGCACGCGGCGTCGCGAGAACTCTTGATGAATATCTCACGTACCGAACACACAGTAAACCGTGATCTCTCTCTTTTTCCTTCCCCTCGCTCCTGGCACCGCTCGCTCACTGCTCTTCACGTCGTCGTTTCCGTGTCGACCGCAACCGCGTAACCCGCACGCCGTGCACTCGACTTCGCTCCGCTGTGTACGAGGGGGGGGGGGTGGAGGGGGTGGTAGTAACGTGCGTCAGCGACGTGCAGCGTTACCGGAAGAAGGAACCGTGTCTGAGGCGCGCGTGATCGGAGCGCGGTGCCACGATCGCGTGCGATACGCCGCTCGATCTGTCACCGACGCCGACGTTGACCCGCTGGAACGTTATTGCGAACATACGCGGACTGCGCGACGTCGAGCACTGTGCGAACGGAGACGCCTCCGACACGCCGCCGCCATTTTGCTACGTCAAAGGGGTGACAGCGCCGGCGCTGATAAAGCCGGTCAGAACCGAACGACGTCGGAGCCAGCCGACGCACGCTCGGTGGCGAGAGACTACCGTGAGCCTCGCCACCACCTTGCCACCCCCTCCCCCTCTCGAGAGGTGCAAGCACCGGTCTCCCCCTGGTCCTACCCTACCTCTTTCTCCACCGCCAGCGGCCGAGCAAGCTGCCTTTTTCGACGATGCGTTTGCTCGCTCCAGGGGTGCAACGTCTTGAGAAATCGTTGCGGACTCGGCTCGCTCCGAACGCGATTATTCAGAGTTCAAGAGGTTGGAAAACCGCGTTTCGTGC
>NW_017305071.1:3440907-3450898 GCF_001594115.1 Trachymyrmex septentrionalis
CCCCCCGATTTACAATGGCATGCTGAATGGACATTACTTTTACATGTCGAGGCTCTTTCGAATGAATATTTAGAATATTCCCCTACATATTCCCATGCAAGAGATTCACTTTTCCAGATTTTCCACGAAATTATATTACGTAATTTCGCAGAGTACGCATTCAGCATGCTTTTGATAACGTAAAAAGACTAAACTCACCTCTTGGAAGTCGATCCCGCACCCGTACAAGCTAAGTGATCCTAATTAGCGATGCCGTCGAGTTTCGCTCGAATTTCCGGAGCGAATGCACGTCGCGAGACTCGTTTTCGCACAACTGTAATGCAGAGAGAGAGAGAGAGAGAGAGAGAACAGATTAGTCTCACTGTAAGATGCCTAATTCCGATAACAGCTGCCTACACCGCCATCCGTGATTACTTTACGAGCCGATGGCGATCTCTCTAGTTACTTCGAATAAACGTTATCCCATCGCCATCACGAAAGGCTATAAAAAGAAGACTGAAATCGTTGCATGCTGCCAGCACGATTGAATTTATGCGGTTGTACGAGCAAAAAAAATTGCTGATCCATATTCCCAATAATACGTGCTTGAAATAATATTATTCCACAAATAATACGCGCGCGATGGCCAGAACGAATAATACAATGTTATACCGCCCGCAGGCTTTTTCAAAATTAGCTAAAATTCATGATATCCCGGGCGTCGGTATTTCAGATGGAAAATTGGTTCATTAGGATGCCTGTGTAAACTGTTTTCTCATTAGCGTGAGAAAGGATCGTAAATGCGGGGTTGAACGAGCTGTGGCACACGCAATGTCTGGTATTCCAGAGTCTCTGCAAATGCCGACGTGGAACAACGTTCTACTACTACCGCCGATCGCAACGCCGCGATAAGAAATTTTGCACATTGTCATAAAGATACTCGATCGTTAATTAATTTCTACAATCTACACCCATTCAAGCCGGCGAACGGATTTGCAAAGCGGCATTATTACGGGACACGGGTGGCGCGCCATAAGCAAGTAGTTACGCCGCGTTACGGCGCGACGCCTCAATAAGTAGTAAATCCCGCTCGTGCGCGACCCGCGAATAGCGAGTCGCGCTACTGACTCGTACTACTGAAGAAACCAACCTGCGCTCTCGCTCCATTATTTTCACAAACACCGGAAAATCATATAAGATCAGGTATAATAGAATGAGAAGAAAAAGAGGCCATACGGAACGAATTCAAAATTAAGTAAAAAAATTATTATTTATTTAATATAAATGTTGGTGACAAAACGTTTCCACTTAATTTAATCATCTTCAACCGAATATTTAGAAAATTGCTAACCTAATATAAATAAATTAATTAATTAAATTAATAAGTTAAGTAAAATATTAAAAGTGTAATGTTGAAATGGTTGGAGCGTTTGCCTTTGTTTTCATTTTTGTAATTCGTTTAAACGTTTCACTTTTAATGTTTAATTTATTAATTTGTTTACCTGCATTATCATTCGATTGAGAAAGACTAAATTAAGGTATAAAATATTCCACTGATATTTATTACTTTAAATAGATAATTAATCAGTTTCATACATAATTTTGAGCTTGTTTTATATATTTCTCTTCCTCTTCACTTCATTAGGACAATTTATTATTAACTTATTTAAAACAAACATGTTTTTGTTCAAAGATTCAGGAATTAAACAATCAATACATTCAGGTAGAAAATAATTAAAACTATATAGAAAATTTTAAAAAAGAATAATCCAAAGTAAATTTTACTTAAATTAAAAATAGAAAATATGTAATTTAAAAAAAAATACTATCAGCACTATTACAGTTATCCTTTTCTTATAAATATTTTGTAACTTACAAACATTTTTTGAAATATACTTATAAAATATTTGAAAGTATCTCAAAAATAGCCAATTTGATTATTTTATCGACTATTTTCTTATGAGAAATTATGTTTTTGTATTTTATGCACCAGAAATTAATTTGACATGTAGACTACTCGCTATTTGGGTTTGTAACACGATTAAACAATAATTAAATTTACACGTGCTCATGATCGGATTCTAAATACGAAGGAAAGTTCCCGATATCGACTCGTATTTAGGATCCAACAGCTTCGTCAATGACGTCGGTTCGATGTAGAGCAATTTCATTAGGCCTGGTTATAAATAGTCTTTCATGCTTCATAGTTATCAATAAGAAATGCATCGTGTACCGCAGCAACGACGTTCTTTTTGAACATCGAGGCGCATATCGTTATCATACATCGATGTAAGCTTTTTATTCTACGTTCCATGCACACGACGGCTGTTGTGTCGGAAATAATAAGACTTGCTGCTTTACGAAAAGAGAGAACGTTCTGAAAACGCTAAAACATTATCGTAGAGAGCCTCGATGCGTTCTATCGACTCGCGTATCGCGTCTATGCTCACCTACAGATAATAATGTCTTTATCAATAACGATTACCACACGGAGCCAGATTATAGTCCTCGTATAGCTCTGACGTAACGTCATTGTAAGCTAACGCTGTTACTTTTCTTTTTCTATGTCATAGGTGGTGCTTCGAAGCTCAAGTACTCGCTGTTTGAAAATTTCATCTCGCAATTACTCGTATGTAATTCAATGCAAAGTTGAATAGAGAGCCAGTTATACAGCAACAATTTCAACTTGGTGTATTTGCGCGGTCGTTGTATAATCGGCGCAGCGTGAGAATCGTATGCGACAAACGGCATCACGTGAGGCGCGAAGGCTTTTTATAGAAAGGAAAAAAAAAAAATAATAGAACCGCGCGCAGTATCCGCTGTGGAAACGGTTTAGCTCGAGGATAGCGAGGCTTCCAGTATTGCCGACTCCATTCGCAATCGTGAAAGGAAATGACAGCAGGAAAAAAAAATAAGGGGACGGAAAGGAAGCAGAGGGAACCGATTCTGCAATGTATAAAAGTAAACGTGCGGCGCGTGAATACGGATCGTGATATTCGCGATACGCGTACACGACTGGTAGCAAATCGACGCGTTTGTACGAACATTTATCGGACTATTGTAAATGGCATTCACTAGTCCATGTTATGGATATCATCGAAGCTGCCTACATCGTGAAATCGATACAATTATTTGCGATAATGCAATCCGATTTATGTTACAAGATGGCGCTTCAATCGTCAAATTCACGATTAATTGAAACTATTGAAACAACATCCTTATGGAACGCATGCGAGATCGAATAATCTTTTTAGAAATACGTGTGATCACGTCAAACTATTTTTAACACGCAAATTCCGTTATCATTCACACGTTAATCGAATGTCGTTAAATGTTGAAAACCCGGGAACGTTGGAATTCACGAGAAAATATTTATATTTCTTTTAGAGCGTTTTTTGTTGAAACAAATATAGATTTGTGCAACATGGAAAAATATGAGACACGTATATTTATTTTTCATAAAATCCTGCCAGAGATTTAAAGGTGTGAAACACTCCCTCAAATTTTGACGGCCGAAATCATTTTTCTGCAATAAATGTCAAAGTGTAGTTGTAGAAAAAGCGAATTTCAAACTTCGACGAGATGTTTCAGCTCTTTAAACTTTGACATTTATAATATAGTAAAAATACGTCTCATATTTTTCTATTTATAAAAAATTTAGATTCCTTATGTTTAACAAATCACAATGAAAAAATCAGAGCTAATAGAAATTATCGATATTATCAGAGAGCAAAGTATTATTACAAAAACTTATATTTACCGATGTTTACAATGTTTAACGTTTGATTAGATATAATAATAAAAACTAACAATTTAAGGAATTTGCGTCGCGGTTTTGACAAAAAAAAAATGCATGTCACTTCTATATACGTATGTCGTCTCGTCGAATTCGATAGGATCGATGAGAGACCCCGTTAGAAGTACAACGAAAAATATCTGTAAATAAATATGTCCTGTTTAATCAATGTTGACGTCTTTGTGGAACAAACAGTTAAATAATGCAGCAATACGCTTTTTATGCAAACGCGATTGACCGATGCAAAATGTGCCAGTGGTAGTAAGCCGTATTGATCAGCCACGCCGACGCGCCACTTCCGTTAATACAGCCGCCCGGAGAGAACGCCGATACCGAAATTCTCTGTGTTACACATGGACCATTAATACTGGGCGTGTGGCATTCCGTTACTATATTCCGAGATGCCTATCCCGATGAAGGCAATCATGACATCCACTCGCCATCGATCACTGTTAAATTACCTGCCGCGCGCTCTCGAGTCGGACCTGGTCCAGTAACAGATCGCGACTACGAGAATCTCTGAAAACGAAACGGCGGTCCGCACCACGCAAATCATCTATACAATATAAACAACAATAAATTTATTCTTTATAACCGAACTAGTATACACTTTCTCTATTTAAAAGGATTTTTTCTTTTAGTATATCATTTTTATATACTTGTTAAGGAATTTTTTGAAAAAATATATAAAAACGATAAACTTGAAGTTTGATATATATACATATATATCAAACATTTTTACAAATTTTTTAACCGTTTTAAAAGATTTTTTGACAATTATTTGTAAATCTATACGGGCATGCCAGCTTACTGTTGCCATGATAACTTATGGTTTCAATTCGATTAAATGCAAATTTTTAGATATTTATAATCATTTTACTGTTTTATTCGTTCTACAATCAAATGAAAATTCTAATTTTTTCATTTTTTTCCGATAAGAAAGTTTAAAAAATGCGAAAAATTGAAATCTTTAAAATTTGGTCATTTTTATAAAAATTAATTTTTTAATTTGGTTGTAAATCAGATAAAAACTTTTATAGATCATTTAAAAAATTTTTCGTCTCATGTAATTTTTGTATCTCAAATCAATGAAATAATATATTTTACATGCCCATTTGCAAATAATTGTTAAAAAGATTTTTATATTTTAAAAATATTTAAATATAAAGAATAAATGTACCGAGTTTCAACTATTGTAATTATAACTACAATTATAACTATATACAATTATAACTATATATAATTATAACTATTATAATTTTCATACAAAATTCCTTTAAAAAATGACACTAATGCTCCCCTTAAAGAGAAATAAGTATAAAATATAGATTTAGAATTTTATAAAAGCGTGAAGGAAAATTCTAGTGCAGCAAAAACAAACTCAATTTAAAGATAAACATAATAATTTATTAGGCAATGCACATTAATGTTGCAAATCCGTTTTGTCGCGTCCTATCGTGAGTACGAATATCGGTGAACTATTCAAACGTAAGAGCAGCTGTAAATTTTGCATCGTTCGCGTCATCGTAATTGTGTGCCGACGATGTATAATTAATAATCATCTCCACTCTTGTTTGTCGAACTGGTCGTTATTGCGACGCGTATTAGAAATAGAGCGAGTATGCTCTGTGACGATGTGATGACGCGTTGCAACATCATTCGGGATTGCGCGTTTCGAACATGCATATTTCCGAACGGCTCCGCAAATTCCCCTTTGTCCATGTTTTTCTTAATCCACAGTTGACCAGCTATACTGTCTGGATCGGATTGCTTCGTAAAAAATGCACGAGCCCACCGTCCAGTATAGCGAAAGCGAAACGAGCCGCCAGATGAAGCGCGAAACTGATTCTCCAGATTGCAGAAAGTGTTTGTTCGAGTTTGTTTTATCAAATTATATGTAGCTGCGTTCAGCAAAAAAGGAGCTTTATAACTGTTGCAAAATCTTTTAATGTGATTGGTTCTTAATTATTCTTATTTTTTAGTTTCTCTCATTGAATCTAAATTGAAGGCTAAATTCAAAATGTCCTCTCGGAAAAAAATTTTACTCGATACAATATTATATAAAGTTTGTTTTTATTTCTGCACTAGACTGCACTAGAACTCTCTTTCTCTCGTTTTCGCCAAATATCAAACGTATCTCACTTTAAATTTCAAAAATATATACTAGTTCAGAAAATATAGTATACGTTACGTGTGGAATATAGTATACGTTACATGTATTTCGAGTAAACTTTTCTTCGAAGGAGACGTTTTGGAAAGTAGCCCAAATATATAAACTATTATCATAGTGAAAAACCTTACAACACAAAACAGTTTTTTCTGCTCAACGCAATCCAGGCAAAAATAAAAATTGGAGCGTAAATCGAAGTATAAACGCCTTTTACATTTCGTTGTTTCAATTTTTGCCTTCTAGAAAATTCGTTTACACTTCTGTTATTCTCCCATTACATTCGATTTACGTTTCGATTTTTACATTCTCCAGAGACCCAATCTGAAGGCCAACCCCACCCCCCCCCTTTTTTTCTCATAAAGTCTCGGTATTTTTAACTTCTGCTAATTTATATTTCTACACACCTCATTAAAATTATTATTATTATTATTATTATAATATTTCAGATGTTGACGATATATCGCACAAAAAAAAGAGAAAGATCGATCTAAAACGATGTCTACAATAAAATAGCAAATCTTAAGCCGTAGAAGAAGTTAGTCATAGTCGATTATTATTCTCCTCATATTTGATTGGTCAATTTTTTACGGTTTAGAACTTAAAACTCTGGCTGCATTTCATTATAATTCATTGCGAGTATTGAAAATCTATAGTTCACGTAACGTATACTATAAATTTTCGATACTCGCAATGAATAACAGAACGCAGCCTCTGTTGTAGACGCCGCGTAATGGACGAACCCCATAAGATTAGATCGTTGCCAGCAGTGTAGGCAACAGTGGGAGTTAATTAAAAAAAGAAAAGAAAGAAAGTCGCCATGTCTCCTTCATTAAAAATTCCGATCCGTTCGTTTTGAGATACGCGATTGATATGTGATAAATAAAATGATTGGTATGTGATAAATAAGAGACAAGTTTTTTAATACATTCATTGATCAATTACATTACGCGCACATGCAATTTTTTTCCGTGAAAGCTTTTCGCATTATACGATTGATCGTTGAATAAAAAAAACTCGCCTACGCGACAAGATGAATAACGTCGCGCATTTTAACATAACCCACGCAACACAGTGACGTTCAAAACTGCGTTACGTGAATATATACGTCTACAGTTGATTGCTCTTTAATAAGATAACTACAACGCATAAATTTTTACCTTAATCCTTGCATTCCTTGTAACCGCAATCACGAACTTCACAAACCTTCACAATCTTCACAAACCTTCGCGCCTCGTCGCTGATCACGGCGAAACTGATTGCGCCCTCTCGCGGCAGATCGCGACGTCAATAGTGTCGGTAATCAAGATTCGGTTTGAATCATTTTAGGTCTGTTCTTTTTAGCTAATGTTCTGGTACGGTTCATCTTTCTTCCTTTTCTCTCTACATTGAGAGAAAAAGAGAAGAGCTGAACCGTGTGAGAGGTTAAGTTAAAAAGAACAGACTTATTGATTGAATGTGCGTGATCCTGTCGCGGACCTGCGCATACAGAAACGACCATCACCGCGTCATCACGAATACTTTCAAGTCGATAACGACGTTATGACGTATATAATCTCACGTTCCGTATCAGGTGACTCAATGTAACAACAATTACGCATCGACTCGACAACGACGACACGTTGAGCGAAATCAATTATGCCCGTTAAAATTCGTGTCGTTTTTATATATGCTATGCGATAAAAATTTCAAAGAAAAAAGAATTACGATCAGCAAAAAAAAGCAGCTTTGCAATTATTGTAAGATTTTTAAAGATGTTTTTTAGCTATATAGCACATTATATATATATATAAGAAATATATATATATAATAAAATAAGAATAATTACATCAATCGTTACGAAATCGATACCAGTTTGCTTCAATCATTTAAAAACTACATGTATAATTCAGAGAATCAACAACTCTAAATTAATTTTTAAATGATTGAAACGTATAATTGACACAATTTTATAACGATTATGTAAATAACGATTTTATTCTTTATTTGAATGTATTAATTTTACCTTGAATGTGTAGTGTGTCATTATAATAATAATAATTTTCGATTTCTACAAAGAAAAGTGTATAATACAAGAAAAAAACGATCCCCGAACGGTTAATTACGAAAAGTGAAAGTTGTTCCATCTTTTGCGAATAAATATTACAAAACGTGATTTTATGTAAGAATCAAGAAAAAAAAATTAAATAACTTTTAAACCAATAAGAAAATTATGCTCAAAATTTTAAAGATACTCAGACGTATATAATAAATAACAGAACAATCTATGAAATTTTCTTACTTTTAGCATATATTTTTAGATGCGACACATTCATCCTTAAAATAATATTCGTTTGCATTGAGATCTATTTATTTGACGGAGAAATTAAAGGAAAATTAAATAATATTTAAAGAATCTACAATAGTATCAAAACTCACTACTTGTTTTTTCTACCACCGACGAGATACTTTTAAAGACCATTAATCCTGGACAAATTTTCAGCGGTATATATATACAATATATAAAAAGGACCCCAAGGGCCCCTGGAGATAATTGAAGAACGCTAACATTATCGACAATTGATATAAATTTGCTATTATTAACATAAATATTTGGCTTATATATATATTGTTAAATTCATAATTTTTTTATTATTACATAAATGTTCCATAAATAAATATGCATACTTGTAAAGCTGTAATATCCTATATATTGTAGAAAAATTACAATTTTTTTCTCTGCACAGTTATCATCTCTGTTAATAATCAAACTTTGACGATAACACTAAAATCATAATTTTAAAGAAAAATCGAGTATTATTGAGTTCTAAATGCATAAATACGTCTATTAAATTAATAAATTATACAATAAGTACAATATTATCAGTTTTTAACTCTTAATCACTTCAATATTCACAAGGACGCGAACTCCTATAAGGATGTCTTTAATAGTATCTTGTCGGTGTTTCTATTAAATGCACTGAAAGAGTCGCAACACGGAGCGACGAAACGACCGTAGAGGTTTCTCCGCGCCAGCGAGAGATGGCTCTAAAATCGTCATCGTCGGTCGAACAGCGTTCGAACGAACGGCGGAGGCGCATCGGCGACTGGTCACGTCGTCGACGTTGTCGTGCCCGCCGCGACCAATCGGCGACCGCCGGCGCGTACCACGTGATCGAAAAAATCGAAATGGTAGACGTATCGGGACGCAGGATCCCGTGTGGAGACGAAGGACGATAAACCTGGGCAAGGGCCCCCGTCAGATCCCGTGGTGATCGGTGACCGTGCGTAAATCCTCGCGAGCGTGATATCCCGTGGCGAGGTGCGGCGGCAGGTAGAATCGCCGCGTTTTCGACGCGCCGTTCGCGGGGCCCCGCGGTCCAGAGTGTCCAGGCCGGTGCGCGCTGCGGATCGATCCCCGACAGTGGCCGATCGAAGGCTGAAGGCTCGCGGGCAAGCGCGTGTTTACCAAAGTGTCAACCCACCCGTATTGTACGCGCGCGTGTCCACCGTATCGTCCGCCCGTGTCCCTCGAGTTGACCGCACGAGAAATACGGTGGCACGGTTGACGACGTTGACGTCGGCGTGGCCGCTTACCGCGAGCGGGCCGGTTCGCTGCTGCTCTGCTGGTCCATCCGCGCGAATCGCGATCCGACGGCGTGCGCACGGCCAGCCAACGACGTCAGACGTGAGGGATTCGATCCGCGCCGCGGTGCCGCGCGACTCGGCGAAGCGGATGCGAGAAGGGGAGAGAGAAGGCGATTACACGGTGGGATCTACACGGAGGAGACGAGACAGCGGTTTATTTTCACGCGGCGGCGACGGCGGCGGGCCTCCCGGCCCGCGGCAGCATGCCCGAGCGCATCGCGCGGGCTCCGCTGCTCCTGGAGGACGAGGATGTATCGCAACGTGGATCCCACGATCAACGAAGGAGGTAATGACGGATGTATAAGTATCGCGAGGTCGAACGAGTGAATGCACGTACGCACGCACGCACGCACGCACGCACGCGAGCGAGCGAGCGAACGAACGAACGAACGAACGAACGAACGAACAAACATGCAGGCATT
>NW_017305071.1:3450998-3465931 GCF_001594115.1 Trachymyrmex septentrionalis
ACGAGCGAGCGAACGAACGAACGAACGAACGAACGAACGAACGAACAAACATGCAGGCATTCACGCATGCCTCGCTGTGCCTCGCAACGATGCATTCCTTCGCGGTGATACCGCGGCGTGTTGCGCTCCGTGATTCAGCTTTTGCTCCAGAAACGCCTGTAATGATTTAAACGTGGTTTATCATGTTGACGTTCGCTTGTCGCGCGAGCTGGCCCTGATTGGCAGACACGGTCCGTGACCCGTCAATCTGTACGGCGCGAGACCCCGCGTATCCAAATGTCATACGGCCGTCGGCTTCCCCCACGCTCACTGTGCGGAGGAACGGACGATCGCGGTATCGCGGAAACGTAAATACCCCTCTCGAGTCTCGCGGAATTCCTTTTTACGAACGTGCGCGATTCTCACAAGGGGCCGAGAGCCCCTGTGGACCGACGACGGGAGGGGCGACTCTCTGGTGTTTTTCTCGTGCAACGTTTACAACGGCGATAGCGCGGTTATTTGCGGGCGCGCGCGCGCGCGCGCTTCCTCGGGAAAAACGTCCCAGGGTGGAAGTGAGAGATATTTTTAAATTCAATCGTGTATCGTCGGCTTCACGGCGCGTAACACGTGCGTGTTGTGGCACCCGACGGCCCGAAACGAGACACGTAACGACACTGCGTGGTGGCGTCGCTAAAAACAATTGGAAAAGTTCGATTATTCTTATCCGTCTTCGCTTTTAATAGCCGTTTCTAATAGCCCCCCTCGTCCTCCTACTCGATTTACGATGTGCGTTCTATCTTGACGCGGTCGCTTTAAAATAGAAATGCACCTGTTTCATTCTCGTTTACGTCGCACGCTAAGAGGAGTTACATCGTAACTAAAGTCGGGCTTAAGTTTATTTTGTACGCGTGTAACGTGATCCGTCTGGATCACGTGGATCGATTCAAGATATCAACCCTTGAAGTAGAAAACGTCTCTATACTTTAAGATGCAGCAATTAAATTGGTGCTCGTTTTCATCAATGTAAACTAACTTTAATTTTGGTTCAATTAATTTCGATTCTTTTTATCTTTCTCTAATTCTTACAATTAAAAAAAAGATTTAAAAAAAAAGAAGAGTTGAACCGAAGTTAAAGTTAGTCCACATGACTGAAAAGAAATAAATGATATAAAATGATACGATCCAATTTTTGCCTACTTTTTTTACTTTAATGTGTTGTATACATTTTTTTTTTTTCAGATAGGATACTTTTCTGACTTGGAGAAAGCTTTGTGCAGATGGAAATGATACAGTTGTAAACTATTGCAATAAATATGCTAAAATACTCAAGAGACACGAGAATATTTACAATACGCTCTGGAGACCTTGGATTTTTGTCAGAACAAGGAAACTAAGTTACTGCCTACCAACAATAGCACACCCACGCTTGTCACCTGTTCAGTGAATGTTGTGATAATAATTTAATGCTGTCGGAGAGGTTCCAATGGACAGTCCGTGTTAAACGCATGATATTCAGATAAAACAGGCTATTTTACAACTCTAAAAATACTCTAACACTTAATGAACAAATCAGGAACAAGGACCTATCGAATTGACTGAGCGTATAAATTTATAAAAGAAGGAATATAATAATTCTCTATTTTATTACATTAATTATTAACCAATGGTTGGAATACTCTACAATATATTGAGAAAGATCTAGAAATAATTTGGAAGGGCTTTACAATTTCTTATTGGTATGCTTTATGACCAGGAGAGGTACAAATTTTTATTTTATATCACATAAATTTATTTTTAAAACTTTAAGTGATACGCGTATAATTAAAGTTACCTCTCAAAACCTATAGCCAAATGTATGTTTGGCAAATGTATTTGGCAAGAAATAATCCAAATTGCATCAAAAGTATAATATAGATTTAACGCGTGTAAATAATTATAAACATTGACGTTGTATTGTTCCAAGCTTGTAAAACAAAATGTATAATAATTATTTTAAACGCTTAAATCAGTGGTTGTATATAACGAGTAAACAAGAAGGAGAAACAACGCATTTGAAATATTATATAGATGATAGAGGATATATTTGCTAACCCTCTTCAATACAAGGTACGCTATTAAAGTGATTTGATTTATGTAATATTAAATAGATTATTTTTTTATCTTTGTAATCGTGATTTCAGGGTTAAAAAATGGACAACAGTGGATCTGGAGTAGTGCAAGTATTCGTGGGTGAATGGAGCCCTGAATATGAGGCGCTCTCCATTAAAGCCACGAAACAAACTTCTTCAGCCGAGATTGTAGAATGTATTATTGAAAGACTCGGACTGATTGAAGCTTCTGTTTCGAATGGCTATGAGTTAGCAGAAGTGGTAGGGAATTCTGTTGGTCAAGAATGTAAGGAAAGAAGACTTGGCCCTGCTGAATGCCCCGTAGCACTCATGTTACTGTGGCCAAAAAATGATACTCAGCAAGAATACTACAGGTCTATTATATTTCAATATAATTACGTTTTATTATTAATACTCGATTTAGAGTGATTTCTTACAAAATAATTTTTCCTTTATCTTTCAGATTTTATCTACGAAAAAAGCAACCAGACTATTTATGGTCTGACAGTAGGTTTCCTATGGATCCTCAACTCCTAAAGGACTATTTTAATAGATTCCTTTATCAACCACGTGACAAGGAATACCCAGATCTATGTCAGCTTCCAGATCTGAATGAGCAAACATTATTAGACAATCTGAGAGCGAGGTTTTTGGCTGGCAATATATATACTTACGTTGGCAGTATACTAATTGCCTTGAACCCATTCAAATTCTACCCTATCTACAATCCAAAATATGTAAAATTATATCAAAACAGAAGGTTGGGCCCAGACATACCTCCTCATATATTTGCCATAGCCGATGCAGCTTATCATTGTATGCTTAAGGAGAAGAAGAATCAATGTATCGTTATCAGTGGTGAAAGCGGTTCTGGTAAAACTGAATCAACGAATTTCTTGTTGCATCATTTGACAGCACTTAGTCAAAAGGGTTCACATGGCAGCGGTGTAGAACAAACGATACTCAGTGCTGGACCTGTTCTAGAAGCATTTGGCAATGCAAAAACGGCCCATAATAACAATAGCAGTCGCTTCGGAAAATTTATCCAAGTAAATTACAAGGAAAATGGAATGGTTCATGGGTATGTAATAAACAGTAATAATGTACAGTAATAAACCCACTAAATATAAACTGTAACATAGAAGTGACCTAAATGCATTTTATAGTGCTGTGGTTCAAAAATACCTTCTCGAGAAATCCAGGATTGTTTCTCAAGGACGGAATGAGAGAAATTATCACGTGTTTTATTATCTATTGGCTGGCGCAAACGAGCAAGAGAAACAGCTGTTACACTTGGAGAGCTGTGATCGGTACAATTACTTAAACAAAAGCGGTTGCTATGGACTAGAAAATATTGACGAACGACATGAATTCTCGAGGTTAAAACAGTCTATGGAAATGGTGGGCTTTACAGCAGAGAAGCAAAGACGACTTTTCGCAGTTCTGTCGGCAGTCCTTTTACTAGGTGATTATTGACTCATCCATGCCCATGGGCGCCACGAGAGGGGTGCAAGGGGGTGTATTTGTATTACTCCTTTGATTTATGATATAATTGGGAAATGGAAAATCCACAGGAAAAAAATAAATCACATAATAAATGGAAAATGATTTTTTTAATTGAAAATTAAATGCATAAATATTAATTAACATTTGTAATAAAACTTTGGAAATTCAATTTTAGAAAAATCAATGTTGAAACAAAAACTTGAGTTGTCTTGGTTACTATTCAAATTTATTTCAAATTTGAATTCTTCTGAATGCACCTCCCTGCAAGTAATTCTGTCGGCGCCCATGTCCATACCATATGCATCATTAAATTAACTCTAGATTCTTAAGCTTGTTCTTTTTAAATAAACTTCTTGCTCTATTTATATTTTCTCTTTTTTTCTTCAATATGGAGAGAAAAAGAAAGAATGAACTTTTGTGTTAGAAGTTTAGCTGAAAAGAACAAACTTCTTGATTTAGGTAATGTTGAATTTTATCCGAGAAAATCGTATCATCATCACGACGAAGCTGTAGGTGTTAAAAATCCAGAAGTAGTTGCATTAATATCAGAGCTTCTCCGAGTAAAACAAGAAACTCTGTTGGCTGCACTCACTGCCAAACGTGCAAGAGCTTCCGGAGAGACTTTAGTTATTAACTATAGACTTCCCGAAGCGATCGCGGCACGCGATGCTATGGCAAAGTGTTTGTATGGAGCTTTATTTGATTGGATTGTGCTGCAGGTAATATAAATATCTTCGTTTATATAAACAATTATGGTTATTAACTGCACGGCACATGAAATAATTTATTATTTGTGTTAGGTGAATCATGCCCTACTTTCTAAAAAAGATACTCTCAGAGATCATCAAGGCAATAGTATAGGTGTATTAGACATATTTGGCTTTGAAGATTTTAAAACGTGCAATAGTTTTGAGCAGTTATGCATCAATTATGCGAATGAACAATTACAACATTACTTTAACCAACATGTTTTCCAATACGAACAACGAGAATACAGAAAGCAGGGGATTAGATGGACAGACATAGGGTACAGCGACAACTCCGGATGTCTTAATCTCATCGAAGGGAAACCAAACGGTCTTTTATGTCTTCTTGACGATCAGTGCAAGTTAGTATTATCTCTTGAATACACTGCTTTTTCAAGTTTTTGAAATAAATATATTTCAAACATTTAACTTTGTTTTGCAGCTTTCCTGGTGCAACAAACGAAACGTTGCTACAGAAATTTAACACTGTTAATAAAGAAAATCCGTTTTATGAAGCGCCACAGCGCCGAGAAGCGGCATTTGTTGTACGTCATTATGCCGGTGCGGTCAAGTATCAAGCTGCCAATATGAGAGAAAAGAATCTAGACTTGATGCGACCCGACGGCGTAGTCGGAGTACTAAAAAACTCCTCTCTTGCTTTCGTGCGAGAGTTAGTCGGCGCTGATCCGGTCGCCGTATTTAGATGGGCCATCCTACGGGCCTTCTTCCGCGCTCATTTTGCATTTCAAGAAGCTGGTCGAGCACACAGACATGGTAGAGGTAAATATTAAATTACGGTACGTTTTTCAACATTGTTAAAGCATCGTTTAATGCAAGGAATTGACACAAAAATATGTACCTTTTCTTTCAGTCGATGGAAACAAGACATCTGTACAAAACAGATACAGGACACCCAACGAGAATTTAATAAGGTAATGTTAACATTTTTTTAGCTTTCTAATTAAATAACGTTTTGATATATGAACGATAATAAAAGAGTATTAAACGCTTCTATCTGTAACCTATATATAACAAAGCAAGATATAGTATTAAATTGAAAATTGTGTAAGAAGAAAGTGCTTGTTGCGCTTGTTTTTTTTTTTTTTAATGTTTGATCTGTATATTATCTTATTTAGTATGAATCTACGTTGTGCGTCAATAATACATGCATCACGTTTTGAGAAATTTTTTGTATTTATAAATTAAGACGAATCTCTTTATTGTATTTATATTGGCCATATGTCTTTTATCCCTTTGTAGCCATCTTGTGACGTTGTCGACAGTCAATCTAACTATTAACCGAATTGCGTAAGTGGTCTTTTGATCCACTGTATGTGTAATTTTTGCAAATGTTGTATTTTGTTGACATATCCCATGGATTTACAACAAATGAAATTATATTATTATATTAATGACGATCAATCTCAGCCTTAAATAATGTAGAAAGTGTAAATAATCCATTCTGAGTAAATTTGTAAATCCATATACTTTTGCTCCAATTATGTGTGTCTACGATTTTATTTCAATTTATGCTTGCACTCCTCGTGTTAGCTACAACTAGAATGCAGTTTCCATGATATTTTCTATACAATTACATTCTATCATTGTACAATGTTCTTCTTGTTATTGTATCTAGGCATGATTTATGACGCAAAACTGAATTTCCTTTTATACAGTTCATATCAGTCATCTCTCATTTTTTCTGCGTTTATATTCAAATCATTCATCAATCGAAAAAAACATTCCCTGAAAAATATATATACATAGATATATAAAGCTCGGTACTCGCGATCGAAAAGAAGCATATTAAAAACGATCGGCCAATAATTTATAAACGATAATTAGATAATCGTAAGGAATGTCGTCGACGAAATAATTAAGAACTAGAAAATTTTTCAGTTCACATAAACATACTCGCCCACCAAGTTATCAGAAGCAACGCAGTGTATGTTTACCACCGGCTACTGCTCCTTCTGCCACATTATCTTCTATACAAACCGAAAACAACGATAATATAAACAACAATCGTCTATCGTGGCCACAATTTAGAAACATTAATCAGACGCAATACCCATCAAACGTTACATCGATGAAGGGTGGTTACATATTACGGGGCAGGGAAGACCAGTCCTATAGTAATAATAAATTCAGACGAGATACTCATACACCGCTAGAGAGGGTGCTTCCAAAAGACGAAGCAAACGTCATGGAACGCGCTAATCAGATTGTCATGTATGTAAAACGTCGATTCTCATTTAATAACGTAATTTAAGTTATAGAGAAAAATTACTGATTTATGTAAATCAAGATTAATATGTGCTTTATAGCAACGTGCTTTATAGCAGGGTGGTGATGGGTTTCCTTTTTGTAGGTAATAGCATTTTCGTAAGCTATTAATTGTTAAAACTGTACCGTGGCTTTATTCATTTATCTTAATTTCTCGATGACATATCGCTACATCTTTTGATAACAAAAGAACATTATATATCCATTATAAAACCATTTTTCATTATCATCAATCTTACAGTTCTCGATATAATTAATGATGATTGCTGCATGCTGAATGTTTTGCAACAATTCCTTAAAGTTTTGATCAAAGAGTTGCATATATCTTATTTGTAACTACTATATTAAAAACCACGAATAATTTATAATATAGAATATAAATATGACAGAACAGTATAAATTAATATTATTACAATTATAAATTAAAAATGTGAAATTTTTTTCTACATTAATATTTCATTTGTATCATCATAATATTAAATGTTTCCTATAATATTGGATCAAATATTATCCTTAAGCTTGCTATTTCTTACTATATCTACTATATCATAAATTTTCTACCATTTCTTATTTCTCTATTCCATCTGTTAGATTATTTTTGTATGTATATAGATATAGATTTTTCATTATTCATAACACACTACTGTAGTAGAATAGATTGTAATTCCTTCTCCTATGTAAAGATAAAATTATCTAAAGAGTGATACTATTTGTACACATGTATTTCTACATACATGATAATACTAAATGATAATAACAGGAGAATGAATGTACATCATATACCGAATATTACAAATGCATATTAGCATTGGAATGTTTACAGGAAAAATAAATCGTTTCGGCCAAGGGAACGTGGCAAGAAAGGTCTGAAAAATCTGCAAACTGTAAAGACACTCGCAGGAAGAACTCAGAGTTATGGTACCGGACCGGGGAAAGCCAGAAAACAACCCATGACCGTTTCTGCACAATTTCAGCAAAGTTTGCACAGTCTAATGGACACTCTGAATCAGGCAAATCCTTTTTTCATCAGATGCATTAAGAGCAATGCTAATAAAATACCAAATGAATTTGATGAAGAAACAGTACAACGACAGCTGCGCTATACAGGCATGTTGGAAACCGTCAGAATAAGGCAGGCCGGTTTCAACGTGCGACTAACATATGAGGAATTTATACAACTCTACCGAATGCTGCTTCCTAAAGGTCTTCTGAGCTCACAATCCGACGTGAGGGACTTCCTACTAACTCTCAATCTCAACAGAGATAATTATCAGTTGGGTACTACCAAAGTTTTCCTCAGAGAGTCCGAAAAGATAAAACTGGATATTGAACTCCATCAACAAATTATAACAAGCATTACTACCATACAGAAATGGTTCCGCGCTTGTCTAGAAAGGCGAAAATTCCTCAGATTAAAGAATGCCATTGTACAAATTCAATCTTTCTGGAGAATGGTTTCGGCACAGCGATTGGCTCAGGTTCTTCGTGCAAGAACCGAAGCCGCATTACATATACAAGCTGCCTGGAGAGTGTACAAACAACATAGCTGGTTTAAAAAGCTAAAGTCGTGCGTAATTACCTTCCAAGCGTACGTTAGAGGAAATAATGCCAGAAAGAAATTTATCGAATTGAAAAAACGAAAAAGGCCTCTACCAGATAGAATTCAAGAAGCCAAGAAAATTCCAGAATATAAGGAGCTTATATATGATAAAGTGTACGCCAAAGATAGTGAAGAGTAAGTATAACACAAAACGTACACAAGTATGTATTATAAAACGATATAGAAATAACTTGTATTATTTTTTAATGTATAGGTCGTTCGCGGAAGATCGAAGTTTAACAGAATATGGCGAATCACCTCGAAAAGTAGAATCTCAAAATCGACTTACGTCAGTAAGGTAAGTACTAAAGTTTCACAGTTAGGGTTTTTGCAAAAACTTATCGAGTTCTTTATAGGAGTGATAACGCTTATCGAGACAGTACTTTGGATACAAGTATCTCGTATTCCAAACGAAAGCTTACTCTGAACAAGCGAATTTTGCATGACGCAGCGTTGAAAAATACGGAAACGTATAATTTCGATGAGATCACAGATCGTAAGAGTAGTCTCGAAAGTTTAACCAGTCTGAGGAGTTACGAATCTCAAGCTAGTATCAATAGTTCTGAATCGCAAGAAAATTCTGGCTCGAGACCCGTGCCAAGCACAAGAACAAAACGCGGTGATCATTCGGCGGCGATTGCATCGAATGTAAATATATTGAACGCGTCCAGTCGACTCTCCTCAGTGAGTAGAAGAACTGACAGCTCCTCGACAGGGTATAGTGACGGTGAAACCGAAAGCGAGCCACCGAGCGCCGTACAAAGTGCTCCACCTGTTTTCAACACGAGTCTACCGTTCGTCAGTTCGCGCGACATAAAGTATCAGCCTACTAACGTAAACCTGACGCACAGTTCGAATTCGGACATTTGGCGTCGTAGAGCAGATTACTCGCCCGCCAATTACAGCGATTACTTTATGCAGGTACCTCAGAAAGCAACCGTTACCCGATCTCCTAACGTGTCCCATTACAAGAGTTCAACGGATAGCGTTTTCGAACAAGTTCGACAGGAAAAGCCCAACGAAGCTGCAAATTATAATGTTAAACTCGACACGAGCGATCGGCTCGTTCAGATGGAAAGTTTGACGAGTAGTAGGCAACAACGTGGATTTAATGACAACAACGTAACTGATCGAATGGAAAATATTCCAATATCGCCGACAAAACGAGATCAAACCAAGCACGGATCTACAAAAAATGTCAAAGATCTTAGTTACTTGCGGCGACAAAACTCGGAGGGAGATCCCGCGATGAAAGTCATAGATGTCAACGACGATAACACTTTGAAGAACACTTTATTAAGAGGATCCTCGCCAAATGAAAAGAATTCGCGTTCGAAAGAGAAGTATGAGCCGGACGTTCCAGTGAGAAACGCAAGACGAAATAGACCTTCAAGAGAGGTTCAGTGTCGATCTATGGGCGAAAGTGTAGTCGAAACTAATATGGAAACACGAAATCTGCTTCTCGGTACAATTAAGGAAAGTGACTTGAATAAAACAACTGTATGGTCTCGGAAAGATTATCCGCATGAAACTACTTCTCGATCTGTTACGGATTGGCCCATGAATAAGAATGAAGCTACATACAAAGTACAGCAGCCCGGTAAACGCATGAGATCCAATGCGGTAACCACTCTCGAGCTACGAAGGAGGAACTCCGATCCAGCTACGAAAATCTCGGGTCTAAGTGAGGATAAAATGGGACAGGATACCAGCTCGAACGATTTGAAATTGGCACCCGGCATGAATCTTCTTGAATGGAAAGGTAACAATCTGTTTACTTTAGCTGGCCATCGTTTTCGAAAAGTGGCGAGATTTGCAAAGGACGACGTATGTGTGTGTTGCCACGAGAAAATGGACGCGTTTGTGACGCAAGGCTACAAATGTGTTGATTGTAAACAATTGTATCATGTCAAATGCATTCAAAACGGTGGAGTATTGAGAATGCCATGCCTTTTAGCCAACACACCGAACAGACGGAAAAATAGAAAACCACCGCGCACACCATACGATACTACGAAACAAACGGTCGCGTCCAAATTTAATCTAACTGGCACTTCAGCCTTTTCCGATAGCACGGATAAAATTATTTCCGACGCCAAGGAGTTGGCACTGATGCAAGATTTTATTACCAAGAAGATCTACAAAATGGAGAGTCAAGAGGAGGGACGTAAACCGAGTGAAGTGGATCGTGTTTTTAAGCATGCTCTTAGGAAGTTCAAGGACGACCTAGTGATCACGTATAGCGTCGCCATACAGCAAGGCGTAGAGGGTAACATCAAGTACACCGATTTGATCGCAAATTTTCTTCACGTTATGGAAACTGTTTGCAAGCAAGAGAACACGAGGGAAGATTTTCCTGTAACAATGGGCGTGAATGCATTCAGAGGCTTTATGAATGAATTTATGGCTATGGTTAAAACTGAAGCTCCCGAAAAGCAAAGCAAGAGCAAACGGAAGAAGGAGAAAAAGCGAAAACAGGAAGAGCCCATACGACATGGCAGTCACATGTTCCAGTTGACTATCATCAACATACCCACCGCGTGTGAAGTCTGCACGTCTTTCTTCATGTGGCCTATTGAGCGAGGACTTGTTTGCCAGAGTAAGTAATCCATGTACACACAAATTTATTTCTACATTTCTTTTTTTTAACGATTATAGTTGATCATAATAACTATACTTTGTTTTTAGATTGTAAATTGACATGTCACAAAAAGTGCTACATGAAGGCGTCGGCGGAATGCGGCAAAGATGGTTCTTTGCCTGAAATGAATTCGCGCAAAGTATTTGGTGTACCACTGTACAAGTTGGACTGCGGTGATGGCAAAGTACCACTCGTAGTAGATCGATTAATCACAACTATCGAGATGCATGGTCTCTATACCGAAGGTATATACAGAAAAAGTGGTGTCAGTTCCAAAGTGAGAGAACTCAAAATGAAAATGGACGAGGGTGATTTAGAGAAGGTGGATTTCGAGAACTATCAAGTGCATGTTTTAGCAGCAGTGCTGAAAAGTTTTTTTAGAGACATGCCGGAACCGTTGTTGACTTATGAATATTACGACGACTTCCTTCACGCGGCAAATTTGACGGATCCGCACGATCGAATCAGCACGCTCTTCGCCATATTGAAGAAGTTGCCGAAACCTAATTACGATTTGATGGAACGTTTGATTGTTCATCTAGCGCGAGTAGCGCGACATGAGGTGGACAATAGAATGTCACCATCAGCTTTAGCCATCGTTTTTGCACCGTGCATTCTCAGAACGAACAGGACGTTGCCCGCGCAAGATTCTCTTCAAGACGTAGGCAGGCAGACGCGTTGCGTCGAAACGATTGTGCAGGAAAAGTTGAGGGTAGTTAGAGCAACGCTGGCAGACATAAATACCCTCGAATCTGCTTGTCACACAGCGACTCATCGACTCTCCAGTTTACGATCGTCCAAGATCTTCAGTCCAGAGGAGTTGAACGTAGCTGCCTCGAGCGTTGCAGGACGAGTAGTTGCGATGGATCGTGATAGGGATCGAGGAGATGAGGAGGAAGCGCTACTCGTCGATCATATACAAGAAATCCAAAAGGAAAAGGATCTCTTGACGTCTACTCTACCCAGTCTAACGAGGGCTTCTTCGGACGATGATCTCCTCTTGTCAGCCACGGATTTAGATGATGGATCCCTCGATGATCTTCTCCCATCTTCCGCTGGTAAGTCACCTTCTAAGAATTGATTTTATAATTATGCGATTTGATCAACAATTTCTCCAGTAAAGATATTTATGTTCACAAAGGTTTATGAGAAATTGTGCGTTTAATTACTTCATTGTTTTATTAAGTGGTTGATTTTTAAAACGATTTTTTATTATGAAATGATTAAAAACTCTTGTAAGATAGAAGGTATTAAAATAGATATATAGATAGGTTTCTAGGTTTAAGATCTTTTACTTTTATTAATCACAGACGGACTCGTAAGGAAGAAGCCCGTTCAAAGGCAAAGTTCAGCAGACAATTCGTTTCCAACGATTATCAATATGGACGACGACATGGTAATGGTATGAATAGCGTTCGCGAATAACGTTAATGTGCATTCTAAACGAACGTAACAGTCCGATAGATGCGAAATATCGTATTAGAACAGAGAATCAATAACTTTACTTGTTGGTTCTTTCAACTAATTATTAATGTGTTGAGATACATTAGCAATTACAAAAGCTTATAGCTTTCGTAATTTGCCGGCGACTCCAAAAATGAAGTTTAATTGTGCGACTGAAATGATTCCATTCTCTTATCAAAGTCAGTAGAGATATCTAAAACTATTTCGTACAGTGTATGATTAGGAAAAAACTGCACAAATTTTAACTTTGCCGCATAATTTTATTCACAATGCATTCCTTTCTTTGAAGACTGTTGAAGTATTTAGGCACAACGTTTCGTTTGTCTATAGATCCTAAAAGAAACATTATTAACGCGCCGCTTTACACATTTTAAATATAAGAAATGAAAGCACAGAAAAACTAGGAAATATTTAAAGAAAAGCGTACTTTTAATATTATATATATCTACACATATATGTACATATTATTTTATTTTAAAATGTATATGTATACATACATTATATACATTTTTAAATAAATATATACATGTATATATATATATTTATAAATATGTATGCATATGTGCATATGTATATATATTTGTATATTACATATGTATGTATACATGTATATGTATATTTTAAGAAATGTCCGCTTATCAAAGTGATGAGGGAGTCATATCGAATTACTTTTTTACAAATTTACGTTCATAAAAATGTAATTTATTATTGCACCATGTTGCAATTTTTCAGTAAACTTGTTTTTTTACGGAGACTCTGATATATGATGTGTAGATGCGCTGTTCCTTTATAACTATTTGTTTAGCGTTAATAGATCTGACTTGAAAACCATCTCTTCCCAAAGGATCTACTTATTCGAGTAGAATCGATAATCGACCGCTTTGAATTCCTGTGAGATGTTTTTACTGTATTTCGTTATGATATTTCGTCTGGCGACGATAGTCGATTTAAAGCGTTAGGTTTATAGGCGCAGGAATTTAAGGAACGACCAAGAAAGAAAAAGGAAACCAAAACATAGTTTGTACATATTATGCAATATAAAAATTTTGTAATAATCTGTTATTGTTGAATTTACACGCGAGAGACGTTTAACAAGATTATATTTCTACTGTCGATATTTGTTGTAGGGATAATCACGTCGTTATCGGGTCTCTACCAGTTTTAGTTTTTTCTGTGGATTGATTTTTACTTAACGCGTTTTTTTTCATGCTCAGATACGTCCCGGGGACACATATGTGCGTACATAAGTGAACGCACACATTACATATAAGTACTTATGTACATAACAAATTCGTGCGAAAGACTAATTAAATTTTTTCGCTCGGAATTTATTGCATTTTTAAAAATTTTGTTTTAATTTATAAAAAAAAAATATATATATATACATATATATGTATGTTACTCGGTGTGTCTTAGATCTTTATCAATTCTTTTTTCATGACTTTGCTACGCTATCTCTTTCGTCCATTCGTACGAATTCGTAACTCGTGCCACTTTGTGCGATAGCCTGACGCTTGGAGAAAATCGAAAATGTGAAAGAAAAGGGGTGAAAGAGATTTCGATCTCACGTAATAGAAGTCTCTATCCAATAAGGATAATCAGATCAGGTTCCCACTTACGTACCACGAACTTAATTGAATTCCCCTGCGAATTAATAGTTACGCTTGATGATGATCCCGGATAGAATTGGTCAGTGAATTGAGTCCTTCCTTTTATTTCTTTTTCCAACTCCAGTTAGCAATCGAATATAACGATATTTTCAATTATAATGGATACAGTAGACGGATGAAGAATTTATTATTACGGGCGCGAGGATGACCTACATAAATTTTTTATTCATTATTTCTGATCACATATATATACGTATCATACGTTTTGTTGCATCCAATCACCAAAGACTCATACGCACAGTTATTTTTTCATTCTTATATTTACGTCAATTCAATAAGTTCTTTTTTTTTTTTTTTTTTTACTTCGCGTGCATTGCTTTTTAATATTGAAGCGTCCTATATTTTTAATTGCCTTCGCGTATACTTTAAAAGAATAAAACTTATATTTCCGTCCTCTCTCTCGACTAGATCGACAGTTATGTTTGTGCAGCAGGTGAATATTTTAAGTTTCGCGTATCGGCAATCGATGACGAAGTAAAAACTTCTTTTTCCGTTCAATTAAATCCCGTCTTTGAGTACTGGACCACGCGCGACTTTTATCTGGATAACTTTTAGGATTAAGTCGAGTAATTAAAAAAAAAGGGGGGGGAGGGGGGGGGAAGAAAAGCAAGAAAGAGAGTCGTTCGTTTTTCCAGAGCATCCTTTTTTTCTCAACTCGCAAGGACCCATCTCCGCGTTTACGTTCGTTTTAAGTATAATCGACTCGGCGATGATGAATATCCAAGCGATTATCGTCACGTCAAATCGATCCTCGATCGTTTTACACGGTCTCGGGAAACGAGACGATTTTAAATTGCCTTTTTACAATCGAAGTTTTACGAAATGTAGCTAAGGTAAATCGTTATGAAATCGTCTTCACTTTGCGTGGGGGGAGGGAGGGGGGGGGTAAATCGTATAGTGTTATATAAATGTAACGTTACCTTTCTCATCTGT
>NW_017305071.1:3466031-3468339 GCF_001594115.1 Trachymyrmex septentrionalis
TCCACCGAAATAAGAGTTCTAATGTGTGTCGTCTTGCGTTAATATATTAATTGCGAGTGTTAACGTGCTGGTTTCATCCGGTACGCGGTATGTTAAGATAATCACTTTTTTTTTTATATGCGACTGTTTGTTATTTTGTTGAAGTGTTTCCCCCGACACACGCGGTTGACTCAAAGTTTTGATTTCGCTCCGTATTTTGGCTAGTCCATTGTTACGACATCGAGATATATCGAATTGTTAATTTCTCGTCTGTCCTGTGAATAATAACCGAACAATCTATATTCTTCGAGAATTTTATTAGACAGTGGACAGAACATGTAATAATAATAATATAGATATTATGAATGAGCAAAAATTACTTCGATATGACAGAGAACTGGGTTAGTCGCGTAAGATAAAAAGACAAAAAAAAAAAAAGGAAACTAATTATCGTTGTACATGTAAAGTATCATCTACACAAGCACATACGCTTCTTTACTGTGGAAAGTGTTTTTTCGCTCTTGTGATCCGCTCGCGCGAGGCAAGCGAGGACCCGCAGTGCCGATCGCAAAATGAGATTTCTTCGACGTTCCTTATTTACGGGGCGAAAATCTCGAACGGCCGTTCGAATAATGAAACTGCAATAAAATCTGCGCCTCTCCTGTACCCCGCAGAGGACGCTCAAAGTTTCCACTAACGTGTCTAATTAAATATGTAATTAAGAGCCTGTACCAAATATACTCTCGTCGCAAACTCTCGTTCGGGATTCTCGCAGCCGCGGATACATCTTGTCCGAGACATAGGGGTACATCGGTAGTATCGTAAGGGCAGTGCGCAACAACTCTTCATGACAATATCGTTCCGCAGAAAGTCGCAATTTCCGATACACCCCGCAGCGCGCGCGCGCGCGCGCTGCTGCAACGACAACGGCGATTCTCGCGCTCTTCTCTCTTCCTCCGTTTTATACTCTCGTGTCCTCTCTCTCTCTCTCTCTCTCTCTCTCTCTCCCCTCTCCTCCTCCCTTTCTTTTGATCTGTTTCACCGAATGTTCCGTCGGCGAAGCGGCACGTTACCGCATCGATCCACATCCGATCTTCGTAGCCATCGAGAATCGAAGCAGCAACGAACGAGTTATGCACGTCGCGTATGTGGGAAACCGAACCGCGATCGGTGCTGCGCTACTCGGCCGAATTTTCGAAATACGCTTATTATAAATATAGGTAAAAATATGCACTCGTGCTGTCACGTACGCGCGCGTTTGTGTGTGTGTGTGCGTGCGCGCGCGCGCGCGCGTGTGTGTGCGTGTGCGTGTGTGTGTGTGTGTGTGCGATTCGTGTTTGATTCCCATTCGCCAATCGTTCGAAGCTGCATTGATTCCTATTCCGTTCGAAACATCGCCGATCAACGACAAGAGTATTCTTGATGCGCTCTAAAGTGAAGCGAAGCGCTAAAATAAATGTGACGTGAGATCGATGCAGATGTCTTAAAAAGCAAAAAAAAAAAAATTAAGCTCAGACAGAGAGAAAGAGAGGCAAGAGAGGTAACCGGAGAAGATAGTATGGTTCTCGATGATCATCGAGAGATCGCGATATTAATGCTCTTCCCTGTTTATATCTAGACATGAGAACCTAATCTAAGGAGCGGCAGTGAGCAGGACGTCTGCCGATTTCTCGAATCACGAATATCACTATACACAGGATGTTTTATATCGGGAAAGCACATATTTTCTTGTATACTTCGTGCTTATGATCGACTTTACTAAAGCTTGAAGTGTATTTTTGATTATGATCCGTCTAAAGCTATATATATAAAATTAAAATCAAAATTGTTTAGAAGCGTAGCGAAGAGGTGTAGACACCACACATCCTGCTCGTTATATCTATATATGTGTGTAGCCAGAGAGTGTACCCTGAGTGTACACTAACAAGTAGTACATTAATCTCGAACGAACGAAGGCTTCCTTAGCGAAAATTTGACCGGGTATCGGTAATCCGTTATAATTGTTCGTTGCAATTATTTATAAATTTTCAATGTTAACTACTTCGGCGCGACCTCGGATTTTAATTTCCGCTAAGGAAAAACATCGAATACGATTTCGCTTGCAGAATAAGATCTACTTCTCTTGAAATAATATGTATACATACCATTTATTTTTCTTCGAAGCGAGCGTGTATGCGTGAAAGATATATATATATATACATCATACCCCGTGTGAATAATGCATATAAAAGAAAATATAAATATATACATATATATATATATATCTATATATATACATATAAATATATATATATTAAAGATGTGTGTGTGTGTGTGTGTGTGTGTGTGT
>NW_017305071.1:3468439-3470971 GCF_001594115.1 Trachymyrmex septentrionalis
CATTCGCAAAAATGATCGACGGACGTCAGCGTCGTTTCTCGCACGTCGACACGCTCGAACGAGGAACGACGCGGATCACGTGCACGATGGAGATTATAGACTTTTATTTATACAACAATGGAACAATTTCGAGAGAGATACGCGCGCATGACGTGACGACAAAACGCGCGCCAGGAGAGAGGAAAGCGGAGTACATTTTCTCGACTCGTTATAGCTCGAACAGGTTCTCTGGTTCATCCCTTACGATTTTACACCTTGTACTCCTTTCTTTTCGCTTTACCGATCGCGAGTTGCACTGCGATTTATACCGTGCCCTCGGCTTTCCGGTGATACGTCGAAGGTGGCACCCCGGAGTTGGAATTGATTTTCTCCTCGCAGTTCGGCGTATGACCCTACAAACTTTTCCTCTTTCGACCCGTCTTTCTTTCGTCTTCCTTTTTTTCGTCTTCCCACGTTTCGGCCGCTAGTAAGCGTCTCCTAATAACCGAGAGTTACCGATAGGTGATACCGTGAAATAGATCGTGCGTAGAAGCGAACGATGCGACGGGAACCTCGACGAGGACGATAAAAGTGATTCACGAAGCGTAATCTACCTTACCTCTATTTTTTTTTTCTCTCTCTCCTATCCCGGAGTATCGACGCGACGTCGGAGTGTGGTGACCTCGTGAGTTCACGCGTACGCGGTCGCGCGTAATTGTTCGGAAATCGATACTTCAGGATCAGTCGGTGATATGCACGAGCGTATTCATCTCTACGTGTCTCCGGGAATAATAATTTCCGCGGGGAACAAAGAGGAGCGTTTCCTCCCGCGTTTCGTTCTTCGTTAATCGTCAAAGAATCCGCGCGCGGAGGATCGGAGTGCCTTGGCTCGGACACGCCGCAGATGAGGGTCGGATCGCGCTTGTAAACGGGCGATGCCTGTGATCGTCGAATCGGCGATGAAAGGCTCTACAACCGATCCGTTTTGAGACAAAAGGGAGAAAATAGGTAGGAGGACGATATGGAGGAGGAGGGTTCGATCTCTGTACCTCTTCGCTTCCTTTTTTCGCGCGACGAAGGAAGACGATCGATCTCCGGTCTCATGGGAAAGCCCGTCTCGATTGTCTTCGATTCGACATAACGACAACAGCCTCCACAGATCAAAACTAAACGGAGATTAAGAAGGTGTCGGGAGCGCACTTCCTTCGACATGCGAATGCGACCTTGTTAATCGCGCTAATCACTTTAATTATGCGCGCTTCCTTTCTTTCTTTTTTCTGGATTCGAAGATTTACCGATTTAGTTCACGAGTCTGTCTCTTTTACTGGTATGCCTGTCGGTGTGTGTAGATGTGTGTGTATGTGTGTGTGTGTGTGTTCCCGAGTGTGTATTCGCGCCAGTGGAGTGTAAGGTCATGTATTACTATAGCGTGGGAATGACGGTGAGCGAGATCTATTTCTTCGTGATCGATTGTAATTTTATATAATATTTGTAAGACAAATTAAATATTATGTACAGCATACCTGACAGTAAATAATAAGTATCTACCTTATATCTCTAAAAGTTTGTCGCTTTCTTTTCAGGCACCCAGATAATTGGATGAATGAATTAGCGAGATGAATTACCACACGTTCATCCTTTCACGCTTATCGTCACTATAACGTTAATCTTTATTATTAAACGCGATATATGAAGGCCGTCATAATTTGCGCTTTGAGGGTCGCCGAACATTCGGCACGTCGAACTCGTTATTATTAAGCCTGCTATTAAGCTAACGCATATCGTATGATCTAATTAGAATTTCCATCAAATAGCGCTTGTGAATTAGCGCGGATAGATTGCCTACTGCGATCGCTCTCTCAACGATGTTCATTGCCTAATTAGATGCCGCTTGCGCCGCGTTCGTTTGCACCTATTGAAATCAGTACTATTCATGTAATCGACATTTTTAAGCCGAAGCGGTGACTGACAATGAGGTATTTCTCACGACGCTAAACGATATGTATGATGCTCGCTTAATTGACTTCAGTAAATAATTCCCCGCACGGAAAGAACAATTTTGCTCTAAGTATCTAAAAATTTAGCTAAATATATATACAGAGCTGAAAATAAATTTTATTCGACTCAAAATTGGAATCGAAATTATTTCAGACACTCAAACTGTTAAAGTTTTTTGTAATATTTCTCATTATTGTTTGAGTTTTCTACATAATTATTTCGACGATCCAATAAAGTTCTTTTCAGATCTACCCAAATTTTTAGATATTTTAGCAAAATCGTTTTGCGAAAAATCTACGTTTATCTCATAACCGCGTAATTTGATATAGTTATTAAAAAACGCTTTAAATTACATCGAGCCTTGTGGCGAAATATGAAGTTAGATCAATTAAGCGTCGCCCGAAATTAACTAATAAGTCCTTGAATCATCTTTTATTTTCTTCAACAGCGCTATTTATACGAGTATCTACCGACAACTTCTCCCTCCCAATTAAGGACGCTTTCTCTGATTCCTGGTGGGTTTGCTGCCGATGAATGAAAGAAATTCTGAGCGAA
>NW_017305071.1:3471071-3473239 GCF_001594115.1 Trachymyrmex septentrionalis
CGCTTTCTCAGATTCCTGGTGGGTTTGCTGCCGAGGAATGAAAGAAATTCTGAGCGAAGCCATGCCGGTCCAGAACCAAAAATCCCTCGCAACGGTGACAGAACGAACGGTAATGTTCCCCGGCCGGCAGACAGAAATGAAATTCCAGTGATTTAGCTGTTTGAATTCACGGACGCGCGCGCGCGCGCACACACACACACATACACATATATAATCCAAGAGCGGTAAATCCTGCCGAAAAATGGTCCGTGCCACTTCTTTTTCCGGTACGTGCGCCGCCCTTTTCGTCCCTTCGATTTTGCCCGATCGACTCCTATTCGTGAGGTTGATCCCTTTTTATTGGCAGACGATAGCTTTTGGTTTTTCCGACCATTGGTTATACACTCTCCTTTTCTCCTCTTAAGGATTTAAATTGCTACTCGCTAACGGGCAATTAGATGCATGTTATTTCCGTTTCTTCCTTTTCTCTTTTTTTTTTTCGACGCACGGGATAATTAATAAAAAAAGCGAAAGAGAGAAGAGAGTGAGAGAGAAAAAGAGATCCACAAAACAGACCAAGATTTAAGGATCCTATTCTTAACTACTGTAACGATATCGTTACATTGTTTTTTGCGCAACTTTTTTACCTTACTTTTTATGTACAAAACCTCCGAAACAACAACTGTAACGATTACAGTAGTCAAAGTTAGAAATACAAGAAACGTAAGGCAACAAGCCTTAAGCAGTAAGCGAATCGGCCAATCACACGTAAAGTGTGGTTCTCTATTGTCGTTGATTTACTCACTGCTTCAGTCTTATTACCTAACTTTTTTTTTATGTGTTTCTGGCTTAAGAGAATAGAGTTCTCAGGTCGACAGTGTCGGTATTACATTGTCACACAGCTTTTTTACCATTATATATAATACTTACATAATGACAATATAACGATACCGTCATCGTCGTTAAAAGCTACGGGATAAGAGTGGATTCAACCCAATTTGCTAAACGAGCATGTTCACGATCCTCCACCGATTAGCTTTGGAGGCGTGTGATGCCAGCACCTGATAACGTACCACGTCACGAGCAGATCTAAGCGAATTTACGCCTTACAAATTGTACCGTGGCGAACGTGTAAATACAAATCGACTCGACGTGAACGTGATATTGGAAATATCGACAGTCTTCGGCGCGATGGTCTCAATGTCGACGCTTTTATAATCGAAGCCCGGCGGTTTACGTTTCTCTCTCTTTGTTGGAACGTAAATTAATACTAACTACTTCCTCGACATATCGAAAGGTTTTTACCCTCCGACGCTTTTTAAATTGAAAAAAAAAAAAAAAAAACCAAACAAAAAAATAAAATAAAATCGAACGATGCTGTTCGTTCTCGAAAACGAACGATTATCGAGAGTAGCAATCCAACCGCTTGAGAATTCACGGCACGGTCACAATCGTTCTCCCCGGTTCCGCTAATCGAATCGAATTGAATTTTCCTTCTCCCTACGATCCCGGGAAACCCTCAGATTCTTTAGTCGCTGCCACCGGAGAATCAATAAAAATTAACGATTGATTTGGGAAATTAGGACTCCCAACATCCCTCGGATAGAGAGAACGATTGCGTCCAGGAGGTGTCCTCTGAATAATGGAAGCTGTAAGGTTTTCGATAGTAATATTAGCCCACGCTTCTATTTGCGTAAGAACGAGTCTCTTTGCGGAAGAATAATAATAAAAGGACGACAGAAATAGTGAGGAACTTTTCGTATTCGAAGGAAGCTTCGATCGACGTCGGGGCTTTCATCACGTTTGCAAAATCTCGAATGTAGAACAGAAGAGTCTAGTATTCTGATGGATCGCAAATCGGAATCTCTACGTCGATATTTGCCGAAAATAAGCAGACCGAATTGTCAGTATTACGAAGAGCGGTCCGTTGTTTACGTATCCATCTATCGTCTATCGGATTGTCGTTCCGATGACTTTTCATTCTGCAAAATTTGCATCTGACAACGAGGTGGATCGAAACGCCGCCGGCTGAAATCCACTGCTCTCTACATCATTCTCGGCGCCCCAATTAGGTCGACGAATCTTCGCGATTATTCAATAGACGCGGAATATACTACTTCATTTCCAAGCAACGTATAACTCTTGGAGTGTTAAATAAGAAAAAAAGAGAAAACTGAGAGATAAATTTT
>NW_017305071.1:3473339-3476819 GCF_001594115.1 Trachymyrmex septentrionalis
AACTTGGAGTGTTAAATAAGAAAAAAAGAGAAAACTGAGAGATAAATTTTTGGCATTTGTTGGCAACTATAATTACGTGTTTTCAAAATTATGATTGTTTCTGCTTTAATGTTAGTAATAATATCTGTGTATTATAGCAATAATAGCTACGTACAGTTCTGTCAATAAATATATATTAATTTGCAACTAAAAATAACTTAGATATTACAGTTGTAAAAATTGATTATGATAATAAGTATAGTAATTGGTATTTTTATGACAATAATAACTACAATTATAATTATTTTCTGTTGCCAGCTTAAATATATTTGTCGATAGAACTATAACATATGATTATTACCGACATAAATTATTGCACTAATAATCATAATTATGATAATTATTGTGATCACCAGTCTACCAAAAATATTTTTCTCTAAGTGTGATCACATTTATTTTAATGTTAGAGCGTATACAGGAGTCGTTTGATCATAATCGGGCCAACTCCACTGTACTCCGAGAAACAGAACTAAAACAAAGCGGCGGAGTAAATGCGAGAAGCATCAAAGGCTCATATTCTCAGCAAATATATTACAGCTGCACATACACGATTACGTGTACACGGCGCAATCTTTTCACGGCGAGATATTTCAATAAAATATTTTCACTCGCAAATTTTTCGGTTATATTGAGACAGAGGGTAATAAAGAATGATAGAGGGAATAGTATGGAAACCAGGGGGGGGCGAGTGACCTCTGTGTGTGCGAAAACTTTTGGCCGCGGCCGGCTTCCAGGCAAACTTGTTAAAAATTGATCAAAGGTTAGCCATCTCGTTGGTAGCAATCAAATAGTTACTATCATATGAGGTCCCGCCTGAAAGCGCGCGAGAGAAAAAGAGGGAAAGGGCGATTAAACGTGCTTGAAGAATAATACGGGCGGCAATTTGGGAATAATTTGAAAGATTAATTAATTTCAACAAAACTGTAATAATTACTTGAGATTGCATAATGGGGAGAATACTAAACGCGTATAATGAAATATGTAAAAACAATTTTCGAAAAGGGTAAAATTAAATTTCAGAATTGTTGGAAGCTGAAAGATTCGAGATTTATTAGTGTGATTAAAATGATTAAAATGATCTGTTAAATAGATCTATTAAATAGATTAAAATACGATATAAATATCAGCAGTGGATCAAGTTTTTTTTTCAATCAGTAATATCTGCTAAAAAGTTACACATTCTTTTATCAGTCGCACAAAGGGCGACAATGGAGACGTGAGTAAACCGGCATAGACAGGGATGTTTGAGGAAGACAACGTGTATGCATGTGGCGGAATTTTTGGGTAGCAGTCGGCCTCGTTATGCTGGAAAATCTGAAATCGATTGGTGAACCCGGCCCGTGTTGGCGGGGCGTCTGCGCGACGCAGATGTCGACGCAGACGCCGAGGTTGTTCGTCAGGTCGATAGCGCCGAGCTCTGGTTAAACTCCACGAACGAACTTCGCCGATGGTCCGTGAGGAAAAGAACCCCGGTCTGTGGCGCGAGGCGGAGAAGGAGGGCGGAGAGTAGTACGGAATAAGTAGTTCCATGAGAGGCGAGAGAGAATGGAAGCGGAGGACAAGATCCTTACTCTGCCCTTTCTGTCGGCATTCCGTCGACGAATTAATTACGGATACGCGAAGCTTAGACTTTCCTTTAATTTTGTCTTCTGCTCCCATCGAAATCGGGTCGAGCCGATCTCCTTCATTCTTTTCTTTTTCTCTTCTTTTTATCTATCTACCCGCCCCCCCCCCTCTCTCTCTCTCTCTCTCTCTCTCTCTCTCTCTCTCTCTCTCTCTTACCGCGATATCCGATTATCGAATGTCGGTCTCATGTCAAAGAGAAGAGAGAAGAGAGATTATTTATTTCCTGCCTTCACCGAGTGCGCGATGCCGCCATCGAGGCAGCATTCCGTTTTGTGTCAAGTTACGATGGATTTCGAGAAATAAACCGAAAAGTAAGATGGAAGTTTAGGTCGAGCGGGATCGATCTCGCTTTACATCTACATACGGGTCTCCTATACGCGAAAGAAATGAAAGCTATGTTGCATCTCAAATGTTATAAAAGCCCGTTTTGCCGAGATAAATTTTTTATATAGCGTGCAGAATATAATATAAGTACCGATGTATATAATCCCCACTAATGCGATTTTCAGTTTTAGCGAAATGTTATTCGCATGATGTTGGAAAATTTTTAACTCGTTAATTTAAGAGAGTCGCGCGTATATCTGCGGCACGATTTTTCCGTAATAATTCCTGATGTAACAGTTGTGATGCGCCTGTCTGCAAAATCGACGTTGCTAACGTCTGAAATAGAATTTTAAATTTTTATTATATTTAGCTCTTTCATGAAATAGACAATCGTTCTCATATCATTTTAATGCATCAAGATATGGTATTTGAATATATCATAATGAAATACAATAGCAAAATTGAATTACTTCACCACGAGATATATATATTTCTAGAATTATTTGAAATGTGAGAACTAAACTATAATTTAATGTAAATACAATACATTTTTATGATAATAACAACTATAATCATAATTATTTTAGATTGCCAACTATACATATAGTCATTATCATTGACATACTAGAGTAAAAATTATAATTGTAATTATAATTACAAATATCAAAATTTTTTTCTCTTCCTGTATATCAAAATAAGCCAGCATACAAGTCATTTTTTTTTTGTTTAAGGAATAGTTTATTTAACGTTCCTACTTTAAATTAATTCGCAGCAGAGACAAGAAATAGCGAGACAACGTTCGCCAAAATGGAGTTCATCAGAATATTAGCGACCGCACAGCTTTTCTTAATCCAGCACTATTCGAGATCTTCGAAGAATCGAAACACAACTCCACGACACGATTCGTTTCGATTCCCACGGGGAAATCGGTGTCGAATTCGGGCAGACGCTGTCACGATAAAGCGAAGTGATAAAAAGTCAGAGTTGCATGGGACTACCCACTACACTCTGCACGACGAAGAGTTCGAAATCCGTGAAACCTCTGCTCGATAACACTATAAATCTCGAGCTAGCGCAAGCAACGCTCTTCTCCACGCGCACGGCAGAGCTTTACCTTAAGCTAGGATCGATCGAGCGCAGTGACAAACGTCGCTAAATAAATTCGTTTCCCTGGACAGACGCACAGAGTAGTCCTCGTAATACTTGCGGCTGCGAAATTATTTTAACATATCGATACCTTAAAGACCGTTGGACTCTTGTCTCGCAAGGAGATTTATCATTCTAGCTGAGAAGAATTGACATTCACGCTATCCAAGCAGAACAATAAGTCATTATGAGATATCAAAATGACTCCAAAATGATTATTAAAAATAATTTTTCAATCATTTTTTTATTTATTTTATGTCATTTTGACCTTATCATGGCTTGTTGTTCTACTCGGGTAATATCCTGTATGCAATGAAAAATAATTATATGGAATAATATATATAT
>NW_017305071.1:3476919-3480175 GCF_001594115.1 Trachymyrmex septentrionalis
CAGAAATTGTTATTCCAAAACAGAATAATTGTTAAGGGTATGAAGTGAAAAGAGAGAGAAAATTATTCTGTTCTGGAATAACAATTTCTGACAAAATCTCAGATTATATAATTAGCTCTTAACACTAGAAGTTCCAATCCACTATTGACCTTTTCTGTTTGTTAAGTTAATATTATACTTTAGGGATGGAAAAGTTACTTTTTAAAAATAACTTATTTTTACTTGAGTTTAAAAATTAACTATTTACCATTACTATTTCTTAAAGAGTAACGATTCGTTACTTTTTAATGCTAAAACAGCTAAATCAGACTAAATAAATAATTTACTTTTGTAATATTTTTTATTAAGGTATTATTATAAAGGCAATACCATTTTTTATCTTTTTGTAAAACCACAAAAAATTAAGAAAAAAAAGATTTTAAAATACTCAAAAATTAAAAAATTTTTGTTTTATATAGCGAAATTTATACTCTCTTTTCTCAATCTTATGTTTAAATATTTTAAACATGATAATTTTAATCTAAAAATTATATAAAATATATGTGGCAATAATGTGACTATAATTGGTTTTGTGATATTTTAAAATTCAGGGTTGAGAAAGTTAACTTTTTTTTTAACTACATTTTAAATTAAAATTAACAATCTTGAAAAATTTAATTTAGTTAAGATACAAGTTAATTTATAATGAAATTAATTGAATTAAAAGTTAAGTCAATAAAAAAAGTAATTGAAAAGTTAAAAGTTAAATTTGTTTTTTTTTTATTTTTTTAATTTATGATTCCAGGGTTCCAATCTTACAAATAGCGGAAATGACAAATATATACTTCCATTTAGAAAATACTCTATATTTTATTTACATGTTTTGTTTATATATACTGTTTAGTATATAAGATTCGATTATGAACACTGTGGTATGACTTCAAGCTTCAAACACAATACGAGGGAGTAATGATAGTAATAAGGAATAATAGATTTCAACCTAAAGAAACTAGATACATCGAAATACACGGTTTCTGACAGATTGAAATCTGGGGGTCGATTGTGTAATTTGAAATGAGGTGAAAATCACAAAAGTGAGCAAATTTACTAGAATATTTATAATTTCATTGATTAACTAGTAAATTTGCTCACTTTTGCAATTTTCACCTCATTTTAAGTTATCGCTATTGCCGCGTATTATGTCTGAAACTTAACTTCAAAGAAGTAAATAAAAAATTAATAATTAAATATAAATGTAACTAAATAAAGTTAAAAAGTTAAAAGTTTAAAATGTAACTAAGTTAAGTTAAAATTAATTAACTTTTTAACTTAACTTTTATCTTTTTAACTTAGCACTACTCAACCCTGTCAAAATTATATCTATATGCATTAAGTCTCATGAAATTCCTTTTCTGTTTCAAATTCTTGTGATTCGAATGCTAAAAATTTTTAAACTATAATTGATACTCATAAAGATACAAAAATTTGCTCTTCCTTGAAATTTAGTCGATGATGTGTGTGTGTGAGATGAGATATCTGAAAAAAAGATATAAAGATTTAAAAGTTTAAAGAGGAGATAAAAAAAAGTGGTGGCTGCTTTTTCTGACAAATATATATATCAACAAAAAAATTAATGATTTTATTTTTTTGAATGCTAAATAACTCGATATAATTTTTATTTGAACAATCTATATTAAAAGTTATGAATTTAAAAAGATGAAAGAATGAAAGCAGATAAAAGGGAGTATATAAAATTCTAAAAGGTTTTGTTCGCTTCTCCCTTCAAAGATTTATTGTATAAAGATTTTGCGGTTAAAGTTTGTACCACTATATCTTTATAGGGATTGAAAGGTGTTAAAAATTTTTTTACTTCAATTTTTTATTCATTTTGATGTATGTATGTATCTTGAGTATCTCAAAGCTACTTTTTTACTTTTTTAAATTCTTTTCAACTCCCTATCAAAGTGGGAGATGATAAAATATGACGTATATTTTTCACTTTTTTTACTGTGAAAATTTATCGATTTTACCAAACTTTCATGATTGGAAAATAGCAGAGAGAAATAAAAGTTTCGTTTCTTCGGTTTCTTCGCATTAGTTTTGATCGTTATGTGATTTTGATCCGTCTTTGCCATCTGTTCTTTATAGCTTTCTAAAGAGAAGACAAATTATAATCCTGAAGTTTTTAAGATATCACAATAAACAAAAAACTGAAAAATTTTTTATTTCAATTCTTACGAAAATAGACAGCGAAAAAACTTTTTACAATTATAAATTATATTTTTCTTCATACTTTCATCTGAATCCATAATTTTTATTATACTCATAGAGATCACTTAAATAATAATTATCAATTTATTTAAAAAGGTAGATGAAATCATTTATTAGTTGAATGTTTGTCAATAAAAATAAAGCAGAAGCCTTATTTTTTTACCTCTATTTTTAATCTTTTCAATCCATTAGAAAAAAAGTAACTATGATGTGCATTATAAGTAACCCGTTATTTCCCATCCTTGTATATTTTTTATATAAAACCTTATGAATTTTTATATTTTTTTATAATTATGTTTATACTTACAAAATATTTGATTTTTCACCACTTTCTTTACGTTCAAAATAATTTATTCGTTTGGTCCTTTTTTATGAACAAGAAACGTTGATATACTTTCAGTATTAAATGCCTCAATACGGAATAACACACTGGTGTATGGCATATCCAACCCAATTCGATTATAACTGTTTATAACTTTTATAATAAAAGTACACAAAATTTTGTTTTTAACCGAAACGTCAAACAGATTAAAAAACGTAACGGTATCGAGCAAATATATGTATCTGAAGACACGGACGTATCTCGGGGGTAAGAGAAGTCCTTATTAACTTTTAAAAGGCCGGAGATTTATTTTCAAAATCTTACAGAGCTTTTCCTGAGATAAGATTAGTTATAATTCATTATTTTTTATTATACATTATTCCTTGCCTCGAAATATAACACTATATTAACGCCACTAAAGTAGCTTTTCTGTAAAGTTAATAAAAAAGTTATAAACAAAAGTTACAAACAACAGAAAAAGCATTGACAGAACAAGATATGCCATACTGAAAAGGCGTTTAAGAGTTAAAATGATCCGTTAATTATAAAATATCGAAATTAGGACACGACACAGCAAAGGGAGAAACCCCTTTGAGAAAGGGATATTAAGCTGCAAAAAAAAAAAGCATCAATTGTTTGGTATGAACGCGTGTACATGTGCGTGCACACTATATACCTTTAATG
>NW_017305071.1:3480275-3492250 GCF_001594115.1 Trachymyrmex septentrionalis
GCATCAATTGGTATGAACGCGTGTACATGTGCGTGCACACTATATACCTTTAATGATGCAGTAATTCGCAAGTCGTCCTCATTACACTTGGCTCATTGAACAGCTGAGACGGCGAGATCTAACACGTTTTCCCTTTTTCGAAAATTGCGCAAGTTTCACACGACAATGAGTTTTTCCCTTAATAACGGATGGTCCATAGTCGCGTTGCGTCGCGCCGTCGTCGAAACGAGGTTGTCTCGCCGCTTAATGTCGAGCTTAAGAATTTCCCCGTGAAAGAGTTCTCGTCAATTCCATTCCATAGTCGGGCTTTCACTCTGACAGCTGTCAAAGACAAGACGAGTACATATACACGCCGCGTATGCCGGTAATACCATTTTGATCAGACGTGATTCACCTCTGTCATGTCGCCCTTCACTGCGTCGTTACGGCTTGGCGCGACGTTTAGATGTCATATTTTCTCAAAAATATCTAGTACATCTTACATCTTTCTTATAACTACCTCGTGCGCATAGTCGACTCCCGGCGATACATGTACACGGGGTGTTAAAAAAGAAATCATTCAATATTTATTGGGTGGTCCGGAAAGTCCGTGCGGATTTTACAATGAAAAATTGTATATACGATACCTTCGTCAAAAATGAACGAAATTTAAATTTAAAAAAAGGGTTTTAAAGCTTGAAATCTCTACTTTTAAAAGCTTATCACATTTTTTAAGTTTATATGAGTTTGATAATTTTTACATACCAAAAACTACGAGCTGAAAAAGATAAAAAATTTTCTTTTCACTTTGGGGGTCTCTCACGTGCCCAAAAAAAATTTACGAAAATTTTCGACTACCCATCGTGAAAACTTAAAGCTTTCCCTACAAAATCATTTTTTAAAAATGTTCCTATAATTTTTTGTTTCTGAGTTATTCGCGAGTTAAGTAAAGAAGCATTCTGATTTCGATTGCTCATAACTCCGATAAAAATCATCATATCGCAATTTAAAAAACAGATTCTTAAAGCTGAAACTTTGCTCTAGCGAATGATATAATCGTAACGAAAATTTCGCAACAAATAAAAAAACTTTTGAAAAATCAATGAAAAAATCCGCACGGACTTTCCGGACCACCCAATATATGGTTATAAATAGTACGTACCATACTAGTAAAAAAAGCCTTAATGAACGTGGGTCGAAAAGTTAACCTTTCGGAGATATGAACACTTTTTTTATATTAGTATATCATATGACTATTGTCACTGACTATTGTCTTGTGTGTGGATATTAAAAACAAATCATTCAGTATTTATGTAGTAGATAATATATAATATTATACGTGCTGTATAAAAAAAGCCTTAGTAATTTTAGATTGAAAACTCAGCCGTTTCTGAGATATAAACAATTTTGTATTATTATTGACTACGTGTTGTATATAATACGATATGAGAAGAGAGTAATTGAGCGTCTAGCCTATTTGGAAGAATTTCAGGTTCATTGAGGTGGACTTCGGAATGCCCATCCAGTCATAATCGATTGATGTGAACTTACGAATTCTCGTGAAACAGTTCATTATAATGTATATGTATGGAAATTGAATGAGAATATTCAGAATGCGATTCGTAAACACTCCGAGGTCAGTTTTCACGTCGCATGCGGCACGTAGAAGTCAATAAGTCAGTAATAATGTAAAATTGTTTATATCTCAGAAACGGTTGAGTTTTCGATCTAAAATTACTAAGGCTTTTTTATACAGTACGTATAATATTATATATTATCTATCACATAAATATTGAATGATTTTTTTTAATATCCTGTGTATACGTAACATATACGTAATGTAACAATTGTAAGATACGATCTCGTTGGGATCGCGACTGATAACGTAATTTCGCCTCAAGCAAACGTCGACGACGGCGATTCAAAAGCGAACGTCTTATTCTCTCTTTCTCTCTCGTTGGCAAACGTCCTCAGGGTTCCTTGTTCGAATAATATTCGCAAATTGCTAGTACTGCAATTTCTCCCACCTGGCTGCAGCGCTTCTCCGGTTTACGACCGGTACTTGGGAAAATATACAGCCATTCTCTCGTTAAAACTTCGCAGATCGAAGGCGGCGTAGAGCATGTTGTAATAAGACGCTTCCGAAGCGATAGAGACTCTCATCGCGACAATGACGGAAACTGTAATCTTGATTAAAATTAACGCAATTGCGTCAACGTCGATCTGGAAAAATAGTTCGCGCGACTGACTGAACCTTTTAGAAAAGCACAGATGCGCGCAGCCCACATATCTAAACCTCCATTTGTTCAACTAGAACGGGAGAAAAACATATGTACAAAGTTTTCGATTGAACTTTTTTTCCATTGGTTTAAAAAAAAAAATTGTTTTCAACCATACATAAGGAAAATGCAATATTGTATTTACGTTAGATCCATAACGCACGATAAAAGGAAAGAAAGAAAAGTCCCGACGTACGTAATCGCCGCTTTCAGAAACGAGCGGCTCGAGATCTCGAGAAGCGATACAAAGAAAAATATTCCATCGGCGTCCGATATCCGCGCGACCGCAAAATAATATTTAACTATGCGCGAGCGCTTCGTTCGCAGAAACGGAAATTTAGTAATTCGGTGAAAATATCGTGGACAAAAACGCGTTATCTTACGGTACACGCGCGTATACGAAGTTGTGCCGCTTGATAATAAAAGGGAAAGAAAAGAAAAGAAGAGAAAAAGGTGGAAGAAGAGAAAAGTAGAAGAGAGGAAAAAAAAACCCGCCTGTGCGAACTCGTGACGCAAGAAAGGTATACGTGGGAAATTATTAAAACTTTGGTGGATACGTCACGCGAGAGAGAGAGAGAGAACGAACGAATTCCCTCGCTGCTCTTAAAAATGTCCATACCGCCATTGTGCACGGTCATTCAACGAGGGCTCGGGCACACACAAACGGGAGCAAACGTGGTTATTGAATAACAAACGTGGTGAATGACATACGCTAGCTGAAAAGCTCTCCTCTTTCACAATGTCTTCCTCCCCTCCCCCCCCTCTCACTCTCTCAATTTCTTTCTCTCTCTTTCTCTTTGTCGTCTGAGAATCCTCTGCCGACGATGACGAAATAACATACAGAATTCGTAAGCAAGATTTCAAAGCTATCGCGAAAAGGAGACCGGAGAGCACTCAAGAGAGCTCATCCCGACGATTTTTCCTCTCTCACTCTCTCTCTCTCTCTCTCTCTCTCTCTCTCTCTCTCTCTCTCTCTCGCTTCTCTCTCTTCTCTATCCCGTTATAATTTTCGCTTCGTAGAAACAAAAACGCAAAACTTGGTCTCGTGAAAAGCAATAATATCATTGCGACGATATCTCGCGGAAACGATATCTCGCCGCAGAATTAACGTCATAAATAATGTTAATTAATGGCTCCATCTCCGATACAGCGGAACGAATTAAATAATGATCGTTGACCGCGCGCTACTGCTGGATCTCTCTTTCCTCCCTCGGTCTCGTTTACATCCATCCGACAATAATTCCTCTTTCACCGTCGCACTGGCCGGCACACCCCCGCAATATTTTCCCCACTTCCGCCGCTCCACTTTGCCGCGACCGCCTTCGTCTACAGACGCGTCCCTCTTTTCCCCCTTGTAAAAACACATTCGCATTTGTCACCGCTGTCGTGGCCGATCTGACGATAAGCCTCGCCGTCAACGAACGAGAGAGGTGGAGTAACTCGATACATTTTTTATGCAAACGCAAAACGCAACGTCGTGCCCGTTTTAAATGAATTTATTATTCATTATAATTAGTCCAAATAAAAAGCTTGCCGATTATCACGGTGCCTCGACAATAATACCCATCGCTGCCGCATTGCAGCAAAAAAAATAATATCAATTAACCGGATCTCTCGTTACGTGCGATTTGATTTTTTAATTCGCCAATAAACATTCTTAAAAATAATAATCCATTTAGCAAGTAACTCTTTTTTTTCCTTTTTCCCACGTCCGTCGCCATCGCGCCTCGTAACTTTCCTAGACATGTTGCGCGTAAAGGAGGAAGACAAAAAAAAAGAAAAAAAAAGAGGCAGAGGTCGGAGTTCGCGGAAAAATCCCCTCGAAAATTACCCAATAACCAGCGTGACCGCGCACGGATCGTAATCAAGATCGTCGTCGCACGAAGGAGGTAAGAAGGAAGCGGCGAGTCGCGGCAGAGGGAAGGGGAGGAGGGGAAAAAAAGAGGAGAGAGAGAGAGAGAGAGAGAGAGAGAAGAGAAAATCCGAGAAAAGAGAATCCGATGAAAACAGTTCTGCTACGCGAACCGTTTTCACCCCCCCCCCTCCACCCCTACCGTTTTCTTCGACCTCCAGGCAGGTGCTCCTCCCTTCGCGCGACGTATGTTCGTGCGGTCTGTCCGGCTTGTTTACGACGCGGGCATCGAAGCGAACTTCGCCCCGTGGCAAGGGGGTGGAGGGAGGAGGGGGAGAGATGGGAAATCCGATATAACTGCAGCCAATGCAAGCGCTCGGGCGCTGCGTTTTCCTAACGTGTACACGAGAGAGAGAGAGAGAGAGAGAACGCGCAGAGATCTCGCCGGCACTCGCCGGCAGAGAGTTGCGTCGCGCAAATGCGAAGTGCGAGGCAACCAACGAGGCACCGCCGACTCGGATGCGGTGGGGAATCCCGGGAAGCTAACTTTCTTCTCGTTCTCTCCCCTGGAAGCAGACTCCCGGCGATTTACGTGTATGCGCGTATCAAACATGCGTGCGGCATCGGTTGCGCCCATTGCCGCTGGCAGCCTTTGCAACGCAACGCAACGACGTTGCCGAGCCCCGGACGCGACCGGAGGAGAAACTCGATTTAATAATAATCTCATTCGTGAGACGGCAAACTTGCTATCGCGCGCGGATCGCAGCAATTACGGCGTTTCACGCGCGGCTGCACGCGACTCGCATATCTATGCGTACGACGGATACACACGGCCGTGATTCGTTTGAGGAAAGATTGGAAAAATCCAACGGATAAATTACCTTACTAATTGTATCGTTTTCAAACGCGAAATTACATTTCCCATCTTCTATTTCGATATATCGATAAGCGAAATAATTTATGTAAACGTTTCCCCCCCGAACGTTCCCGTTTAATGAATTCTATACGTATTGCAAGGCGATACGTTAATGCGAACGTTTCCACGACGTGAATTCCCGTCGAATACCGAGGTGTCGTCTAAAACGGAAACGCGGAAACGAACACTCGCGTAATCTCGACGCGCCGAACGTTCGATCGTTTTGCGAACGTTATCGATATTAATATAATATCCGCATCGCCGCCGGCTTCGCCGCTATTCAGAACGATTACCTCCATTACCACTTATTCCGCGAGTACCGAGGGTTAACGACTGAAGATCGGCAGATCTTCCCAGTCGGAGGATTATCCCTTCCGAGAACTAATTCCGGGGAAATTTAATATTGAATCTCGCATATATATATATATATATACGTATTTGGAAATTTTGAGTCAGGCACGTATTACTCGGATAATCGTGAGCGTTTCCGAATTTGACGCTGTTATCGATTTATTCGACATATTCGGCGTCTTCTCTTCATGTGTACGAAATCAAGCAAGCGTGTAATATCGGTCAGTTATGCGCGGTGGAAAATGTATGGATCGCGATTTATTAACGTCCCGTATATATTTTCGACATCGTTATCTCCCGACGGTGCGAACGTGCAAAATTGCATCGAGCATTCTGGTAAAGATTTCTCGTACAATAATACAGTAAATTGATCGCTCAATTGTATGTCAAAAGTTACCCGTTAATAGCTGTTTCATTTCATATCGTTACGTCGACGCTACACGACGATAAATAGGTACTGTTAATTTATTTGAGTTAATTTCTCGACATGCATAACAAATTGACCTACATGAGCCGGGATGCATATATATTAAATAATACACTGTGATATACGAAGTGTACGATCGAGAGAGAGAGAGAGAGAGAAGCGTGCGCTTTCCCAATTATTCTTTCATAACTATAATATCTCATTACGCAATAAATATATTTTCTGCATCTTTACGCGTCGCTGCGTATACGGACCACCCGCGGGTTAATTCGGGGCTAAATACTTTTATCTCTTTAAACCAAACAAAAATGGTTGATACAAACACGTGTCTCGGAATAACTTTCCGAAAAAGCTTTTAAAACTCTCTTTCCCTCTCACATTTGCCCCGTAACAGTTTTCAGTGTAGAAAAAGACGAGACGGGTAGAGAGAAGCCGAAACTGCATACAACTGCAGCTTTCCTTCTATAGAGAATGTTTTGAGCGACTATTCCGCCGACAAGTTTTACCCTTCTTGCGGAAGAGGGGAAAAAGAAATGGGAAAGGGATCGTTAGTACCTTATTTCGTTCGGGAGCTTTTCAAAACTGAGACCTGAGACTCGCTGCTTCGTGTCTCTCTGAAAAGATCTCCCTGCAGTAACGATAATACCAGGAACAATAGTCGTCCATTTATCGAGGGAGAGCCGGAGTTCCTGCTGTTGTGTGGCGTTGTCCTAGTATTTGCTACGCTACCACTCGTGAGAGAAAGAGAGAGAGACGGAGAGAGAAAGAGAAAGAGCAATCCTCTCGATGCCATCCGTTCGATATCAAAAATTAGTACGAATAATCGCTGCCGTAGAATCGTGAAACCTCCCCTCCACCAAGAAACGAACAGGGAGCGTTGTGCGAGATGAACGCGACACGATTGCAGGCACCTTGCAACTGCAACGGAGTCGTAATCGAGATACGAGTAACATGGTCCGAGGGTACGATAAATATCGTCCTTCCGGAGGAACTGCGAGACGTTCAACGTCCAGGCGTCCCGTTACTGCACATCTGGCGCTGTCGCTATGAATATAACCCCCGTACCGGAGCTGGTTCCATCCCCGGCACTTTCCTTCGCTCGCCAACTCCATCGTCCTCTCCCTTTCCTCTCTCTCTCTCTCTCTCTCTCTCTCTCTCTCTGCTCTCTCTCTTTCCATATCTCTCTCACATCTACTTCGTTCCGCGTCGCTTTCGTTCCCGGGACGGGAAAGTTTCATCCTGTTTTGCGCCAGGATACAGAGAAAGAGAGAGAGAGAGAGAGAGAGAAAGGGGGGGGGGAGGGAAGAAGCAGGAAAAACCTACTAGATCGCCGCCGAAGATGGCTGTATGTCGCACGGTCGCGCTGCATCACGATCCGCAAGAGCCGATCTCCGTGCGCAGAAATAGATGGGGACAGGTAAAGATAGATGGTGTCGCGGATGCAAGAATCGTTAGATCCGCGCGCGGTATCTTCCCCGCGTGAGACTCCGCCAAGTTCCAAGGTGGTTCCAAGGGCCGTGTTTTTTCCAGGGCGCGCTCGCGCGGGATCGAGCGCTAGGCGGAAGAGTCGGCAGGATGCGATCGTGGAGGGTAACGAAAGAAGAAGAGTGCACGGGATAACCGAACGCCGCGCCGCTTGCATTTCGGAATCAATTTACCCTGTGTTCTCCAGGGGATGCCCCGCGTCAGTATCCGGGGATACTTTTGTTCGATTTCGCCGACGTGGGCCGCGCCCAGGAGGAGGGGGGCGGGGGAGAGGGGGAGGGGGGGAGTTGAAACCATCCCCGATCGACTGAGATCCGGCATCAGGGGAGCGAGCGGTGCAGAGCGGTTTAGAGAAGTTTTAATATCTATTCCCTTGAAAATATATATATATAGAGATATATTTCCGCGGGCCGCGAAAACGAAATCGCAGTTCCGAATACGAGCTATTCCTCCTCTATAAATATATCATCTCGCATCATTTATCTTTTTTCACTAGCTGAATAGGGGCGTTACACACATAGTACTTATCTTGTGCGCGCGAGAAGGTAATTTTACACTCGCGGCAAGATTTATTTTCCTTGGAAAATTATCATCCGCTGTAAGTTTATATACGCGTGAAACGCCAAAAAGCAGCCTCTAAACGTCAAGCGGCCCTGCGCACCGTGGAACGGGCCATTCGTCTTGTCAGCGTTCTTTCACCCGCCGAGCTTCTCTCGCCTGCTTCCGACGCTCCCGTTTTACGCGCGGGTCCGCGCGAGAGATGCTTCATCTGCCGTTTTTAATCTTTCACGTTCGCATAACGCACGTGAACGTTCGCCACACCGTCGTAGGTCGTAGGGTGGCGATTCGTTACTACATCATCGCAATCTCGGATACGCTTATATCGTCACGTTCGCCGCCCGTTCTCGGATCATCTCGCGTACGATCGGATTTTTTACGAGATCGTCGAACGAGCGTTGTTTACTTCACCGAGAAATTCATTTCGATATTTATAGCATCGACCGGCGGTAGCCGCGGTCTTCAGTCATTCATTTCTAATGACGATTTCCGCGAGCGTAAAGTTTAAGGGAGGAAACGACGTCAAACTCTTATTCCTCGTCACCGAGCTCACATTCGCACTTTCTTCCCTGTATACGCTGAACCGCTCTGACTCTCTCAGTCAGGCAACCAGCCAACCAGCCAGTCTTGTCAGCCAGCAAACCAGCCTGCGTCATCCCCTTTCGTTGGACGGGTGCAAGGGGGATGATGGACCCGAGCGAAGCCACAAACTAATTACGACCTGAGGCGCCGTTGAGAATAGACGCACCGGCGGTTGCACGGAACAGAAGAGCAGTCTGAAGGGGGATAAACGGGCTGGCTTTATGCGAGAGACGACGGCTCGTTGGTATCATTAGTATTCGGTATATATATACGAGGCAAACGAAAATCTACCACCTCGTCGCATACTCACGGTTTCCCATCTCTCTGGTTTTCGAAACCGGAAACCGACTCTAGCTTTTTGAATTTCCGGCTCTAAACGTACGGGAAAAAATTTCCGGACGACTGTTTAAAATTTTTATGACTTTTCTTCTTGCCCGTATCGATTTTCCTCCGGTTTTGTGAAGATATTTTCGGAAAGAGGGTCGGATTCTGGGACCTTTTTTTTTTTATAGAACGCATTATGAAATAGTTAGAATTTTGAAAACAGCAGTCGATCTCCGGTAAGATTGTAATAATCGTTGGCAAGAAAACTGTCGATCTTTAATGAAACATTAAAAGGCAATCATATGCTTATAAAATAATTTAGATTAAAAGCCTTGCATAAGTCACATAATATAGAAAAAGTGACTTCGGTTAAATTAGCTGAAATCTGTGAATGATATTTTTTATAGATTGTGCGTGTGTGTGAGAGATAAAAAGTTTCCTTATGCAAAAATCACAAAAAGATAGACAGATCTTGCTGCAGCACTATTTGAAAAGTTGGGTCTAATCGAACTGAAAAGTATCTTCATCTGTTAAATTAACTATTCATTTTTTAGTAATACTTTTATGCACTGAATAATGAGATGAATCAATTGATATATTATAAAAAAATTATAGTTGCATTTCAAAAAATTTATACAATTTACAATATGCTTTCAAACTATATATATATTTTTTTTTTAAACAGCTGTACGCTTCCTTACATCAATTAATTCATATCATTATTCTGTGCGTAAAAGTATTAACATATGTACACACAACAAGCAACAGTTACCAAAAAATGAATATTTTATTAGACAAAAATATTTTTTAGTTACTGATTAGACTCAAAGTAGCAATTTCTAAACGGTACTACAACAAAATTTGTCTATTTTTTTATGATTTTGTCGAAAGAACTTTTAAATCATACAATAAGCATAATTTATAAAATATCAAATTTCAGCCAATTTGAACGGATACCACTTTTTCATCTGATTTTTGCGAGACCCTTTCTCAGTTCATGTCGTTGAGATGGTTCGAGGGAGTTGCAGGAAATTGTATTTTCACATGAAATGGAAAAGTGCAAGTGATAAGAGACTACGTGAAATTGCACGGTAGCTTACACGTTCGCGCGCGCGATAACCGTCGGGATATTGTTTGACAATAATGAGCGTCGCGTTCTATCCTGGGCGGCAGGTGTACAACACACGTCCACGAAAACTCCGTGTCTAATTCGTCGTAGCCGCCGCTGCTGCCTTCGCCGCTGGTGTCCTATTCAAGTGGTATGCGCCGACGCAATTAAATCCTCGCGCGCCTAATTGGCCATCTCGTCGTCGTGGACTAGGCTTAATTGAACTGTATGAACTTAACGACGTAATTGTCGCGACGATTTAGAGTCGCGAAAATTTCACCAAGACCAAGATGGCGTGAGATAAGAGCATTACAGAAGAACTAAACGGCTCTCTTATGTTCGACGAATATTATTTTCGCTCGTTAAACCAGGCCAATCACGTCGGACACATCATGGACGGAATGTAATATGCTAAAGTAAAACAATATCACCCGCGTACAAGAGGGGGGAAGGAGGGGGGGGGGGGGGAGAACGTCCGCTTTCCAATATTAAATTCAAACACATACCGCTCTCGTGGTTACACAAATTAGCTTCTATTTATCTATGTAAGGTCAATTTAGTCCTTCGGATAGATAAATAGATAGCTAAATAATTTACATGTTTGTGAATTTGTGCAGTCAATCGATTAACGATATATTGTCCTTCCCAAATGACTATTTACCTATTCATAGAGTTTATATCTATGAATAGATAAATAGAAATGAATTGTATGTGTGATCGCATCCAAATGTGATGCGAATATCCGTAGAAAATTGATTCTTACGAGGAAATTTCCGCAGAAGTATCTCCCCTCCGATTTTGATGAGCTTTTAATATATTGAAAGCTCATCAAAATCGGAAGAGGACATTTTCATGTATCTGCTTATTAATATTCCAAACTCTACTTTCAGAACTCGATCGGATATGTGATTATGTATGTATGTATTTAATGTTAAAAACGAATTTAGAAAAGAGAAAACGATCAATTACAAATGCAATGATTCACGTACGATATCGCGAAGATAATTTAATATAAAGAAGATGTCATTACCATCCAGAATTTTTTTCGGAAGGAAAGAGCAATTATTAATTTTATTATCACATAAATAATTTTTTACGTTAATAAATTGCTTTTTTGAGTATTTTATAACTTAAAGTGTCTCCTTCTCGCGTTTGATGTTCAATGGGAAAAATTAGATTTTGCAAAGCATAACTTTTTTTTCTAAAGAAAATATAGACAAATTGTAGAGTTATTAAAAACAAAACACGTAGTCTCTTAATATTACTGTTTTTGCTATTATTATTGCAATATACAAAATATTTATGATAATTTCCCGAGAAAAAGAAATTTAAATGAAAATCCAAAGGAAAACGTAGAAACCACTTGTATGAGAAACATTGCTAAATATTAATAAAAATGCGATGTTAAAGTAGAGTGATATATCGATGTAATAATATATGTGATATTAAACTTAAATAAAAAGGAAAAGAGGAATAATGAATAGGACAAAGAAACATCATTCAATAAAATTTACAAAATTAAAAAATTATTAAATACGATAGAAAACGCGCTATCGCGGTCAAAGTTAGACGTTTCGAATAATATATATTCTTTATTAAATCACTTAGCCAAGACACTCCCCTCGGAAAGACTGCCAGGCTGAGGTAACATTTCTCGCAATAAGTTCTTTACAGTTTTCCTAATTTAATTTAGGAGGGATTATTAGCGTTTCGGACTGATTGTGTTGAAAGTCCGAAAGTTACCGGCGCGCAATCATACCTGAAATAAATTGATTTAATAAAAAATATATATTGTATTACTCGAAACGTCTAATCTTTGATGGCGTTCTCTATCGTATTTAATGTATTCATATAGTATATATGGTTGTTTCTTAAGTCTTAATAATATTTAAAAAATTATACTACGATTTTTTTCGAAGGAAGGGGTATATTATAAGTTCCCCAACTTTCTTCTCCGTTGAATACACTCACAGTCATTACTTTTGCGTTTCCGTGTCCAAAATTGCCACGAGGACTCGCTCGTAAACGAGTGCGATTTCGCAAAAAGCACGTGCGCCTTGTTTACAGCAAATGAATATTACAGACTGTTCGCGGGTCTTTCGTTAACGATTCAC
>NW_017305071.1:3492350-3496288 GCF_001594115.1 Trachymyrmex septentrionalis
CAAACGAGTGCGATTTCGCAAAAAGCACGTGCGCCTTGTTTACAGCAATGGTGGCAAATGAATATTACAGACTGTTCGCGGCTCTTTCGTTAACGATTCACGTGTCACGACGGGTGGGGAATAATGAGAGCACGGCACGTGGTCGTTACCTGAATCACAGTATAATAAGACGAAATGTGACGCGAAGGGACGCGGAAATGACCGAAAGAGGAGAAGGGAGAATAATTGCCCAAGGAACAAGGAATAATCAAGGTTGCCGGATTACGTCACGACTGGCCGGTTAGCCCAATTTCTCGTCGAAAAGATCGATGAATGGACGACAATGCATGCGCCGACAAGGCGGGTTCGAAAGCTCCGAAATATATTGCGTGCAAGGAATTTTTCGCGACTCCTCGTTCGTAGATCTTCGGAACGAGGGAAAACAATTCTGATGCGCTTTTTTAATTTTCAAGGAGTTCGAGGATCGAGGCGACCTCCCGAAGTTGCAAAATGTCAATTTAAACACGTAGGCGGGCGAAGTGATTTACTGAAAATCCATAAATAAAAAAGTTTTAATATCACTTTGATAGTCTGGCGAAGAGAGAACGTACACATACGGTATTCGGTAATTTGTAGATAACGGCACTGTACTTCGTCTTGAACGATACTTCGCCGACGGGAATTTTTCATTGGTCGGCATTCGGTAGCGAAATTTCGGCAGCGAAATAATGAGAGAGCGCAGTTAATTGGCACGTTAATTTCTGATATCGGGAAGAATTTTTGCAACCGACGTTTTTCGCTATGATAATTTTCATTCGAGAAGTTTTGCAGATCCGACGTGCCGATGTGTTAGATCGGCATCATTTACATACAGTGGGTAATATAAATAGACGATAAAAATCAAAGACGAAAGTGACGCAATAAAGCACGTCGTAACACTTTAATAAATGTCACATGATAACTCGCCGATGCCTTATGACCCGTGTACAACGAAATGGCGGCCATAATCTACCCTCATTCGGATAAGAACCGGCAGTTTCTCGGAAAGAGAGAATTCTAAAAGTTCTGGCGTCGAAAGTCATATCGGTGTAAAAAATGAAATAGTTGAACGAGGTGTTGTGTTATTATATTTCTGTATTCGTGGCTAACCAATGAATGATTTTCGAGCAGCAAAATACCGAGACAATATTATGTTACAATAACGATCAACAAAGATTATTATTAAGAACTTATTATATCAAAGGGTTTTATATTAAATAAAATTACCGCATTGACTGTACGACAATTAGGTCGCATTACCTTATGTTGTTTGATACGAAAATAGGTTTACCCAATATTATATTTCTTATCTACTTCTCATAATCTTTCCTTCGAAAGTGAATGGAGGAGAGCGAGTCAACAGTATAAAAATATTATCGCCTTCCAAGATATTCCGTGAAAGATTAAACCTGCAACTAGAGCATTATTACTCAGCAATTATTTACGCGGTCATAAATAATTTTGCGCTACACCTTAACTCGAGAGTCGCAACATAAGAAGGTACTCGTGTCGGCATGGATTTGCTTTTTTTAAATTCTTTTTTTTTTTCCTCTCGCCATTCGTCTCCTCAATCCGTGGAACGTGAGTTGATCGGTTCGTTTGTGTACAGCGAGACTTCTCTTTTTTTTTTCCACCTGTCCGCTCTCCCGATATGATAGTTATAACGTTTTGCTTTTGTTTAAAACAGCCATCAATCAACGCGTATATTCAATTACGGTGGGGAAAGGAGGGTTTCAAGCGCACTCCTCGTCTCTCTCGATATTTTTCGCGTCAGCTGAACGTCTGAATTGGAAAAATGAAACTGACGAGTGGAGAATTCGCGTAGGTAAAACGCGAGGTAAAACGGAGCGCTGCTTAGCTCCTCGAGAACGAACTACTGTCGTATAATTTCGCAAGACGCAAGATTAGACAAGATTAGCGTTATCCGGTTGTAATAGCTCAGTCAGAAATGATAATGTTCGATTCCATTATCATTTTTCACTGGGAGGGACACGAAAGTTGAAGGTCACCGCATCCAACTTCAGTGCATCCTGCGTTTTGTGTTCCGCAGCCTATAAAGCCTATAAAGATCTGCTTAGGAGTTGCCATCGCAAGTGGATTGCAAGTCGCAAGATTAGACGCAGGCAGCGTGACGTATCTCAGGTCGTAATAAGGACGCCTGAAGTTGAGTAAACTTCAATTTTCGCTTCCCACGTCCTGCACACGTCCCGTGGGTTTAATCTTGTGACCTGCGACCCGCGTCCCCACGTCCTACGTATAGATCAGGCTTAACGCGATAAACGCCTTCTCTTCATCCTTTCGCCGCCCTGCGTGCGCGTCGCCAATCAATCAAATTATTCTCAAACGTTGTCTTGAGTTACCTTTCGTGCAGGCAGGATATCCCACCGCGACTACCGCGTCGGTCAACCGTGATCCTCGATTGCTTACTTAGACACGTACCGTTGATATATGAGTAACGCGAGGTCGCTATTATACCGTGCCTCCTATAAGGATCGGAGCCCGCGATCGATCGTACAAATTACGAAGTACAAATACGGAACGTAAGCGAGGAGTATCATCGACCTTTCTCGTATTTCGGCCGTGTACTAACCGGGCCGAATACCATCGAGGGCGTTTGTGCAGATAAGAGGATTGTTCCGATATACCTCGGCCCGCCTCTCCACCCCCTCGTGTCTGCACGACAGCAAGATGATACTCGTATGTAGGTGGTAGCAGTTATTACTGCAATAAATAGAGCTATTACGACGCGACGCACGGAAAGTTCTCTCGGGGATGCAGCCAAGGATGCTCGCTCACATCGTTGTTTGTACAACATCCAACGGACACTTGTGCGCCTTCGATTTTCCCGAGAATATTCCGTAATTAATGTCTGCAACGTGCCTACGTGGAAAAATGCCAGCCTTGAACGATCTATCATTGTTTCAACAATCATCGCAACAGATCCCGGCGTTACTCGAATGAAATTCCTCGAGTACCTTCACAAACGGTTATTTCATTTGTTTTTCGTTTAGTAGCTTTTTTTCCGAATTTATATGTGCTAGTTTATCTTACGTGTTACACGACTCCTGTTTACGCGTTTACATGGGAAGAAGGAAATTTTTGAAATGCTGAAAAATTTTAACTAAAAATGTGTCTGAAAATAATTTTTCGAATCATAATATTTCTGTGAAAAATTCAAACGTGATGAGAAATTCTGATATTTTATGCGAAAAATTTTTTGATATTCTAGCAAGCAGAGTTCGAGTGTGCTACAGTATTGTTTTGACAGTATTGTTGAACAAAATTATTTTTTAATCTGTATCTTATGTTAAATTTTGGATATTTCGACAAAACCGTCCTTTTCGTGTAATATCGATTACATAGAAGAAAATAAATCGAGCACGCCTTGCAGCTGCAAATACTAACGCATTGCAGATATCATTTACATTGCATTTCTATCAGACTACATAAATAAGCAAATTGTTCGAAGCCTAGCAATTTGGTTGATCCCGACTGCCGATTTCGACCGATCTTAATCTAGCACTGCCGGTCGCGCATTGAAATTCATGAAGCAAAATCACTCCTCAAATTTCCACGGTCAGACCGATGCTAATCTGCAATGGTGTGCCTTTGCTTATTACTACGAGAACGTTAGTCAATAAACTATGATTCGTAAGTACTATATATACAATTCGGAAAACAAAAATTTAATAATTTAATAATTAATCCAGTCCCTCGAATAGTCTCTTTAATGAGTTTCATAAGAATACCTATTTCGTCTTACGAAAAGAAAATATCGCAAATTAAGAGGTCTATTCTGTAACCGTTAAATTGTCGTCGCGCAGCTTTTTTGCAGTATACAAAAACCTGCGCAATGACAACGTATGCAATGATATCGTTGCAGATATCGTTAAGAGTTATCGAATAGAACCCTAAGGCCC
>NW_017305071.1:3496388-3521387 GCF_001594115.1 Trachymyrmex septentrionalis
ACGGTATCGTTGCAGATATCGTTAAGAGTTATCGAATAGAACCCTAAGGCCCAATTTTACAACTCACGATTAACTCTTAACCGAGGTTCGATCGAATTCTAGAATTGGAAAGAGATGAGGCACGAGACTTGAACCTCGGTTAAGAGTTAACCGTGAGATTGGATCCTAAATCCCGAAGTAGACGCCTGGACAATTTTCCGTACAATTACTGAAGGCGCTTATATCGCTTAGTTCGCGTTGCCGGGATGTATCGCCGGGGTGAAACTTGTACTTTGCGCGCCTATTGTGCATTTACTTAAGTAACATACATTCATACGTAACGAAACGAGCGTCCACGTTCTGTACCGGTGCGGCGCACGGGGTATGTTTTATGTATTCGATGTGGATTCTGGTTGGCTGACCGCCTGCCCTACATCTGTTCTCGCGAGGAGAGAAAGATAAGGGAGTTGATTCTCTGCAGCTGAAAGAAAAGGGAGGACGAGGTGGGGGAGCGTTCGGGAGTGCTCAGTCTGTATCCATCTTATTTCGATCCCATTGATCCGACGATATAAACGGCATCCAGTCCAAAGAACTCGCGAAGGAAAGACCGGGCATCGGTCCGTCTGCCAATTGTGAGAAAGCTTCCCGACCTCTCCTCGTAATTCTCTCATCGTCCCACTGTCTCGCGGCTGACTTTAAAGGACCACGTCGGGGGCATAAAGAAGTTTCCCGCGACCCTCTCCCGTGCTTCATCTGCGAAATATTTCACGCGAAATGGTATCCGAATAGTCGTACGAGCGGAACTTTAACATAATAAAATTGAACGAAGGTAAACGAAGAACGGGCTCCGACCGTTTAAGAAATTAAACCCTTTCCTTTCCTTTTTTTTTTTTTTTTTTTTTACACTTTGCACGTTTCTTGCATTATTGAGAAGTCTCTGATGAATCCGTCTCTATTGCCGTGACCGGCGACGCGACGAAAAATGCAGATTGGTTGTAAAATACAAGAGGTGTAATTCTACGTTGGACAAACGGGCGGCGAGTAGTGGTTTTCCGATCTGTCGTGGAAAAAATCTGATACATTATAATGAGATTCTCGCGTTACGAGGATTACGTCGCGCGGGGAAAGTTTCCGAGGAGGGTCTCCTTCTCTCGCGTGTACACGTGTAAACGTACGTGCTAACGGCCTCTCGAGTTTTTCCTCCGCTCGCGCGCGCGCGTATAGTGTTTCATCTTTTATTAAAGTCGGCAGGCGGAGAAGCTTGGCGAAGATAGAAAGGGGGACTGGCTGGCGCGCCGGTGAGAATACGTTTGGCAGTTTCTATCCGAGTTTATGGACTCCGCGAAGTTTATACGTGGCCGCTGTTCACTATCTGTCGACGATGCTCGGTACCTCGAACTTCATCCGACGATACTCACGAATATTTACTTAATCCGCCGGCTTTCTGGCGTCGATGCATTCCCGGCGCCGTTACATATTTACATTTTACCTATACATATTCACAACGGGGGAATAGCTCGCGTGACTGCTGATAGCGCCGGTATGTGATTAAACCGAGTAACATATTCTACATGTTACATGACACACAACGTATCATATTCCAAGTTACGCAAAGGATTTTTCTACGTTGTACTTACGACAGGCAAATATAAATGTAAATTTTGTTCTTCTATATTACAACATTTTTTTGCTTCCTTTCTTTCGTTCACATTCGTCTCCACGGAGACATCGGGGTTGGAACACTTCGTTAGCGAAGTATCGTCGAGGAAAGAAACAGGGAAGGAGATGCACCACGTTTTACGTCGGAGTCACCGATCGTTGATTCTCCCCACCTTCACCCCCGAACGAAGTTTTACGTTCCACTTTTCACCCCATCGAAAGAAATTCTCAGTAGGAGAGAGGCTGCCACTTTTTCCGTCTCGAGGAGGATGCTTCACCTTGATCCAGGTAACCCCCGCGAAGAGTGGCTCTGATCGATGGATTCGAGTTCTCAACTCTACTACGACACGCACGAACGGCGATCTCACAACCGCTTCGAAGAAAGCTTAAGTCCACGCGCGCGACACTCACGAAATTTACGAGCCTTTCATTCCCTATATCCGCGGCATTTATTTCGAGCAACTCTGATGATCGGAATAGATATTTTTATTCCGTCCTGTTTGTTCGCAAGCGCGATTTGTGCGTCGCACACGCAGAAAAGTACGTACTGTTGTGCGAGTAATGCCTTAAGTAAAAATGCATATATCCAGAAATATATCATAACTTCGTCAAATTTATTCAAAATATACTCTGAATCCTAATAAGTTTAAGTTACTTCACACAAATATTCTATAATATATAACTGTAATTTTATTGTATTTAAAATGTTATTAATATCGAGAAGAATCGCAGTATAGAATCGAAACGTTTATTGTATTATTCAAATAAATTTATTACACATCTTGTGGTTTGGTTCTTATCTAGGTATTCATTTTCTTTCATTTATTTCGTTAGAGCTGTTTGTTTAATTAATTTTAATACTTCAATCAAAATGATCAAATTAAAACAAATTTGATTTGCTTATTATATAAAATCGCTCCTTCGATTAATTTTATTGTACAATATTCATCAAAATAATTTCTCGTTTTAAATACATAATAATAATGAGTTTATCTAAAATGTGTAATAAGATATATTTTAAGATTATTATCAAGAAAATATTCTTTGTTAAAGATAACCGTTATTTAAAAGGAAGAAAGTAAATTGAGTAATCAATTTTCTTAGCAAACAGAATAATATTTTTCTGTGTGCACGTATATATACAAAAGTGAATAATTTAAAAGTGAATTTTCCTTTTAAAATGAAATGAAGAAATCATGGAAATTAATGGGGATCCGCGCTTTCAATTCGCGTAACTTCGCGATCTTGCTTCTAATCGCCGCAGAAGACTTAAGAAGAAGCAAGGAGAAAAATTTGCAGCGGTCTTGTAAAGAGGGAGTGCGACTTCTTTGCCTCGTAGAATTCCGCTTATGTTCTTAGTTTCGGTAAAGTTAGCGTAAACAGTTTTGCTAAATGGACCGTAACTCATCGAACGTGGACTTTCCGTATGGTGCCTTGCAAAAAGTTCCTTAAGCCACGAGCTCAGAGTATACATGTATTGCATAACTTGAATTTTTGTATTCCGGCTACGACGCTATGAAGTTAACGCGGAACGCGCGGAACTTACAGCCCTGCGAGTTTACATCAGCGAAGTTTTTTATTTTATCTGGATTTTCGCGAGAACCCTCGTCTCGGTACGCTGTGAAATTTTTATGCATTACGCACGTCCTAAAAATAAAATAAAAATGGAGTATTCTCGCAACTCTATAACTCGAACGAATTAACTCAATTATTTCGATTAAGTAGTACGATTTTATTCCCAGAAAAAAAAAAGATAAAATTCTACGAATTTCTGCAATCAATCGCTTCATCGATTCAACACATAATTTAATGATGGTACCACACATCGATTGCGTACAGAAAAAAGCACCTTTGCGTTTTTTTTATGTGATTTTTCTTGATCTCTATAGTTCCTCACTAGATCTAAATGTATAATCATATCAAAGAATTTTACAACAGTTGTAAAGCTGCGTTTTCTGCTGAACGCAGAAAAATATGAACTACAATTTTTTTGTAAATTTTCAAAATTTTGTTACGTTTCAATCTATAAATTATGTTACTCTAATTACAATTTTCTAATTTTAATCAAAATTAATGATTAAAGCAATACAATGTTTTAATTAAAATATAACAAAATTTTGATAATTTGCATATATCGACAAAATTATAGTTCAAAACATTTCTCGCAGCTTGTCCTTTCGTTTCTACAAGGAATTTGGAATGAGATTGCGAGGACGAAAGTGGAATGAAATGAAAGATGTCACCGTAAAAGGAGAGGAAACTTCACAGCTATCCGGTAGCGCAATAAAGCCCTGCGTTTCTGCGTCAATTCGACCGCATTATTGTCTCCGTGCAGCTAAAAGCGGAGAGCAAGAAGTCACTTTTTCCATACGTTTGACATACGCTTGTCATCATCGCCGCGTTTTGCATCGTCGACGAAAGCATCATCGTAAAGTTTCGCAGGAATATCATTAGGAACGCGCTCGTTGCCGCCGTGGTAAACGTCGCGATAGAGCGCGGTCGTTTTATCGACCCGTGGAAATCGCTGCTGAAACATATCGGCCACTAAAACACTACGCGGTGGTGCTGGGCGCGATAACGGCGTTTCTATTTTCCGCCGCTTTCTCGCCACGATGCACTTCGGTCTGATACGTATCCCGCGCTGATGGTTTATCTTCTTTTTTCTTTGCCCCATCTTTTCCTAGACGTTGGCGCGATGTTTTCAACGTACGTTTAAAAATGTACCTGCATTTATGCTGCAGACTTAAATTTAGAAACCGCTTTAATTGCGACTGTGATCCAGCACTTGGATATTTTTATCATTATTTTCGAAAGATCTTTCATTTATATCTCGAGTAAAACAAAGGATTCCGAGCAGGTTTCTTTAATACTGAATAAATACATAAAAAATTCATTTGTCGAGCTAAATAAACACATTTTTTTTAATCTAACATGAGACGTTATTAAGACGCTATGAGATAAAGTAAACATTGAGGTAATTAGAAATGTAAAACTAAAAAAACAAGTCAATCAGCCATTAACAATATAAGAATTACATGCAGAATGCTCTTACTGATGTAACCATCCTTGTAATATGCTCACCAACGTCAACTCATTGAACCAAGAAGTGGAACAAAATTCTCAATTTAAACGTCACATAATAATTGTAATGTAAACGATAATGTTTTTATTTATACATTATTTTATTCTTATAATACACCATTGTTACCGGACAGCTTTAAAAGTAAATCAACACATATAAATATGTTAAACAGCAGGTCACACAAATGAATCGATAACACATTGTTGAAAAAATTCTGTTGTTTAATTTAAAACTGCTACGTTTTAATACCGATTTTAATGATTTTTGAAAATTGCGCATATTTCTATTGTCTAGCATACTCATAACTTGAACTTAATTCTGCTGCAGACTCGAATTAAAACAGTCTTTAATCGCCGCCAGACTATTTTTACAGAATAGCAATGATGTAAAATTAAGTTAATACATAAAATGTTTTGCAGCAGGTCAGATGAATACGTAAATGAATTGATAAAATATAAATAAATCGATGGAAGAATTGCGTCACTTTTAATTTGATTTAGAACCGGGTTGCACTCTTGATGAATTAATTTATCCTTACCCGCTGCCGTGTCTCACGGCAAAACCACAATTGACTGCCTACGATGTAATTCTACGATATTGATTAGTGTTAATCATTCTTACCGTGTCGCGGACCTTCTCACAGTCGGATTTAATATCCCTCTACGCCCGTGGCACGGATGCGCGATGCGGATGTGATGTAGCCATGGAACGATCTAATTCCCGACTGCACAAGGCGTAGTACGTACGTATTGTTAACAGGAGGACAACACCGCAACCACATACGTACACAGAAAGTGCGTTACGTACTTTGTGTACCTTAGTAGCGAGATCCGCCGAGTCCCTCCTCTAACTCTCAGACTCATCGCAAGCTCTCAAGCTTAATGAAAGCGACATGGTTAAATGAACATCGCTTTAAATGTTATGTTATATACTCTAGCCTTAATCCAGAATACATTTTCCAGAATACATTGTTACGTAAATACGTTTGCGAACATTCGTGAGTATCCCATTTGAAATCGGTAGGTCAAGCGAGTTCTCACTCCCAGATGACGTATCACGCCTCCGGCAGGCCTATAAATATGGATGTTATTTTAACATCCTAAGAACCTGTCCGAAGAATCCTTTGAAATCCTTTATTCATAAATAAGTTGTACAAATCAAATTCACTTCTTAGCTTCGTAGTTCCTTAACTCGCGGGCAGATAAAAATAGGAGTTTATAATTTCCATGGAGACGTTTATCCTGCAAGAGAGCTTCAAAGGAAAATATTTAATTAATTAATAAATTTTATCTTTATTGACTTGTATAATTTGCGACTTCACGAGAGTTCAGGTTGATCCCGTCAAAGCGTATTTCTGTCATCCGCAGCACGCGCGGCCGTAATATTATCAATCTGTCGAAGACATTTACCCAGGTTTTGATCTCCACATAAAAAAATAAGAGCATCATAAAGGTACCTCCCCCCCCCCTTTGCGCTTATTCGATAAAACGATCTCCTCGGGACCACGGGAAGCAATCACGGGTGCTTTTCTCGGCGCGTTTAAGAGTGCGTACACACGCCCTATCGAGGGAAACGTGAAGTTCCATCCAGTTCCATTTCTCTCTGTCTCCCTCTTTCTCTCTTTTTCTTCCTTTTTTCATCTCCCTCTCTCTCTCCCTTTATTTGAATTATTTTCGAAGCGGAATCGACGCGTCGCATCGGCAAAATTCGTGCGCATGTTGCATTTTGCATATAAAACGCTATACCGTTACGATTCATTTCTCGTCGTGATACCCTCCACACAGTTTCACATTGATCGCCGTGAAATACGTACTTGAGCGATACGCCGAACACCTAAAGAATTCGAATACATTGATCAACGCTAATCAAATCGCTCATATTTGGTTGGACTAAATGAACGTTTATACGCTTTGAAAATAAACGCTTTCAGCAAAGGAAATTGAAATTTAATGTTCGTCTCTATTTAGCTGCTCAAAAATCCGATTCACTTCTACGGAATTACACTTTTAAATTCATAATGTCACATCATATCCAATTTGAATTATTTTTGATCATTTCGATGGGTCGTCGGTGCTTCTATGTGGAAAATTTATATTGTATTTATCACATTTCACATGTCTCAAACGGTCCATTCAAACGTTTCTATTGATTTAACGTGAGATGAATATGTTAGAAAATATCACAAATATTATGTAAGACACTAATATAAAAAGTATAACGCTAACATAATTTAATAAGCAAATTATGGAAACATATTTCTTCAATAAAATTAACATTTATTCATTTATTTAGAATTTACGTTTTAAATTTTATCTTATTATGTTAATTATTTATTTCAAAATTATATTATTTTAATTATTATTTAAATATACTAAGGAATGTTGAATATCAATTTAATATAAAATGTCCAAATAATACAATCACGTTACATAAAATGTTAAAAATTTAATACAAAAATTTTTAATACAAAGAGTCAGTTTTAATATGTATATCAAACGCTTCTTACTGTATACTAAATATATTGTTAATTTAAATAAAGTTAAATAATTAGCTCAAGAGAAATTTATTAAATTTGTCTCAAATTTAATTTATTATTTGCACTAAGTGTATAATGTGGATGTCACTTTAAAACTGAAACAATAATTACAGAAATGTGTCGATTTACATTTTGTTATACATGGAAATTAAAAATAACAAAATGTCATTTAACTCAAGGGATCGAATTAGCATTTTTCGGTTATCTAATGGTATATGGCTACAATAAACTCGCGAAAATAGATATGATGATTTGATCGATCCAATTGATCTCTTTTAAGAGAGAGAGAGAGAGAGAGAGAGAGAGAGAGAGAGAGAGAGAGAGAGAAAATTAGAATCCATTAAACTTTTCAACAAAGTTATATAAGTTTCTCATCGCGAATATTATTTCTAGAACTGGACCGTTCTGTTCAATATCAATTTCTCGATGACAGTTTTGAGCGCACTAAACGACGTCACGGGACGAAATATATTCCAATTTCACCAGGACTGTTTCTCGTAATGCAAGTAGTTAGTAGAAAGTTAATCCACGGCGCACACTCGAGAATTTACTTCAGGTTCTGGTTTCTCCACGCTAACCATTTATCCTACTTTAAGGGGGGGGGGGGGGAGGGTCCGCGGTTTAAGGGAAAGTGGATTACCGGAAGTCCCGGTACGACCGTCCCGTTCCGGTTCAATCTCGGTTAAATTCGATCACGTGGCTATTCGCGGAACGATAAGAGACGATTCAGCGATATAGTCCGCCTTTTGGGAGTGTCTTTATCTTCCTTTTTCTCTTTCTTTCTCTCTCATTTATTTTGCGGTTAAGAATCCAAGAAGAAGCGCGTTATTCCACAACAGTGGCCTCAACGCTAAAAGCAGTTAAATAAAAATCAGTATTTTTAGTAAGAGATGCAACGGGGAAACGTATATTCGTACACACCGGAGAAGGAAAGATATCCACATGGTAACTTTATTCCGCCTCGGTAGCGACTGTCGGAGAAAAATGGTTTATCGAAGTGCTAGGACATCCCGCACGATCGATATCGGACCCTTGTAAATCCGATCGTTCGGTCGCTCGCTCACGACGAAAAAGTCGGAAATAGAAAAATTGCCACGAGATCCATTCGGCTTCATAGGTGCGACTCGCTACATCTGTAATGTCTGTAGAGTTCGAGTACTTGCGAGCACACGAGTGATCTCGCTGTCACATACCATTCCGTTTCATCAAACTCTTTGTTCACGTTTCGTTAATGTCTCGTGACATTATCATAAAATTATTTACAAATTCATCATTCATTTTACGCAATAAATCAGAGACAGCGCAAAATTATCCGTAATAGTTTCATAAAGAAGAGCGTAATTGCAGGAAAATACAAATACAAGAAACGCCATGCGTCTAGTTGAATTATTCCTCCCTAGCTTCCTTGTCGCTTATCTTAGCGCTATTTTAGTTAGTGCCTATTAATACATATTTAGTGTAAGTAGACTTTGTAATAAGATGATCTAATCCGACTAAAATAATACCTAATTAATCCTCAGTGTACGTACTATATCCTACGAGAATTACAACTAATATTTCGTAGCTATCCTTATATAGGTGATGTGTTTTATATTATTGTAAACATGCCCTCGCGAAAATGAGAACAAAGATATCATAAATGAATTCAATGAATTCTTACTATATACAGTGACTATCAAAAATTTCTGGCAAATATTTAAGGATAATTTTTATTAATCTGTTTTTCAGTTTATATTATGAGTTAATAAAATTTTTGTTATAATCAACTTGAGAATGCGACATTTTAAATACTGGAATATAACTACTTGTATACTGGATGTTTATTTATAAAAATTTCTTTATCCAATTAATAGTACAAAATTTATACTTATTAATCGGAAACTTTTAGCCGTCACTGTGTTCGTGTGTGTGTGTGTGTGTGTGTGTATTTTTTTCTCATTTTATTCAAAAAAAAAATATTATATAAAAATATAATTTTATTTTCGAACAAAACAAAAATATCTAAATATGTATGAATCTTTTTATTTTATTAAAAAAATAAAATTATGTTTCTTTGAATTTTGATAACAATGATAACTTCGAATGTAAGCATACACACTTTTAAAAGCAACAGCCTGTAGACGTTTGTATTTCTAGAATAATGCAATTATCCAGAAAGAGAAAGCAAGGTTAACTTTAAACAAACAAACACGACGGGTTATGTAAGAATATAAGTCGCAGGATGTTCCGTCTGCCCATCGGATTTCGCACGTGAGCGCCTTACGCGCCTCGGAGATCGGACGAATACTTTTCAGACGTATTTTAATGGCCAGGAGTTGAAAGTAGGGTTGAAGTGCCTTCTGCTATTAACGGGAAGGGCGATTAATGATTGGGCCGTGCGAACGGAACATCTGCTTGCGAAATGGGCAGGCTTACCGTGGAAATCGTTTAATCCTGTGTGTATCTTATCTGCTAAAGTGCTAACGTAGCCACCGCTCGCTCTGCTTTAAGCGTACATTAAAAATACCGAAACAGGCGTCCCGAAAATTCAACGGAGACTCTTGCCAAATTTTTTTTTCTTGGTAACTGGAACCGTTACTGGAATCGACGGATCTCTCCGTTTTTATTATTTTTATAAAAAAAAAGAGGAAGAGAGAGAGAGAGAGAGTACAGAATTGGGCAAGCTGAGTTTCAATCTCCTTCTCCCTCTTCCCCACACGTAAGTTACTTCGAAAGATGTGCAAATTGCTCCGTTAATCCTAATCGCGGCGTATAACCGGCGTCTTCTCCAGCGCGCTTCAATTTTGATCCCGCCTAAATGCGACCTGATTTGCACTGGCACGTATAAAGCACTGCGCACGTGGAAACGCAGAACTTATGTACACATCGCGTTGTGTGAGCACCGTGAGGTGTTTGCACTTGCGTATAAACAGACGTGTGTACCTACGTGCGGACATGGAAATCGGTCGCGGTGAAATGACTTCGGGTCTCTCTCTCTCTTTCTCTCTCTCTCTCTCGATTCGTCGCGATTCCGTTCAAACAGAGCAATTGAGTAACACTCGAAAATGGACGGTAAGAAATCGACGTGATCGATGTCGGCGTCAAAATGGAATTTATTACCATAATCCAAACCTTCAGTCCAAAGCTCCTGCCTCGATTTAATTTCTTCGTAACCTCGGGTTATATATTCCCCGCGGTGAAATTTCTACGATATTTGAACGAGATATGAAAAGCTATTTACATTGCCGGCATATTCGCAATTGCATTATCTCGCGCGATAACGCGTACACGGCAATACACGAATACTTGATTAGACACATATCGCTCGAACGAGAAGTGCTCCAGATCCCAAATGGACTTGTTATCGACTGTTTTCGTCTGACACACACTTGGAGTACGATTGCGCGCGGATTACTACGAAGAGGATAATGCCGAAGGATTGCTGACAATAGGATTAATACGGCGTAACGATGCGGAATTCCGTGGACTGTATGCCAATTATACATCCGGCTTTATGATGCCGTACGATTAGCGCAGTTGTGTAGACGTAACGAAGCACGTTAATCTTATCCTGAATGCGCGCGACGTATTGACAGTCCCTACCGCGCAACCTTGTCGTATTATCATTCCATTTATCTCTATTTCAATTTCCAATAATAATTGTTAACAAAAGGCAAATAGAGAGAGAGATTAATCCAACAACAGAGACAAAGAGAATATCCATAATTTTTTACTCGCTCAGTATTAAATGCACTTTGAAATCTAGATCTCTTGGTAATCCTTTAGTTAATCAATGTTAACTCCATTTATAATATTGCGAATATTCATTAATAGGAATTAATGTAGACATGGACGAGAGAAAAAGAGAGAGAGAGAGAGAGAGAGAGAGAGAGAGAGAGAGAGAGAGAGAGAGAGAGACATTTGTCCATTTTTCTCAGTGTGTTTCAGTCAGATAAAAGTTCATCAGAAAAGTAAAACCAAAGATTTATGAGATACTAAGAAACAAAAAATATTGTTCTGGGATCCGAGATTTTTTTTAGATCCTAGAAAGCTTTTCTTATATAAATATGTACACCTTTGGAAAATTTATGTTAAATTTAACATATTTCACGTGTCTCAAATAGCCCACTTAAATTTATGTGTTCAAATTTAACACAAGATGAATGATATGTCAGAAGGTAACATAAACATTTATTTTTAATAAATAAGCACAAAAAAGGTTGGTAAATAAACCGTAAAAGCATATTTTTCAGTAAAATTAACATTTATAATATGTTACATCAACACATATTTCATTCATTCATCTTAGAGAGCGTTTTAAAACACATTATTTATATGTTGCTTGTTCATTTACTTCGTAAACTGTGTCATTTTGACATTAACAAATGTTGAATATCAATTTCACAAGTTATTTAAATAATATAATCACATTATGTTAAATTAAAACTTGAATATATTAAAATTTCGACCTGGACCTGAGTGGACCGTTTTCAATGCAAATAGAAAATATTTTTCTACTATGTACATTTTACATAAAAATCATGCGCGCAATTTTCCTGCAGCTCGCGACATTTAACCATCGTGACCTTTGACTACGGAGATAGCAATTGAGAAGAGATTCCCTGGCAGATATCCCTTGAGAACATGATCTCGGAGAAGTATCGTATTACCAACCATGGCGAAAACGGGGTAACAAGAGTGATCCTAGACCTAATGACGCGTTAAAGGATGGGCCCGGTCGTCGATGCCGTTAATGACTTCATCGATCCGAAGGCTTATCTACGCGGAACTCACAGCGATCCGTGATACGGTCGACTATACCGCAAAGAAAAATGGCACAGCAGCAGAGTTTTTTTTTTTTTGCAATCCGAGTTGAAAGCCAGACCGTTCGATCTACGTGTCCTCGTGTTGGAAGGATAAAGGGCGTGACTTTGTAGACGACATTGAAACTAATATATGGTAAAGCTGCTATTGAAATTGCGTAGAAAGTAACTGCGAAGTTTCAAAGCTTCGGGAATTGAATCTTCGTAACTTTTGAACGAGAGCAGCAGCGAAAATTTCGCGCAGCCCGTGAGGTAGTTGGAATTTTTACGAGCGTTGAGATTATCAGAGTTTAGCGATTAGCGATATCTGCTCCGTGAGGACTCGGCTGAAGCCCTGGGCTGCTCGTATGCTTGGTTAACCCAGAATTTTGGGGTCCGCTTAATTTCCCGCAAGGCCTCAACCCTACCCACTAAACTAATGAGTCTCGATGTGGCCTGATGTGCCGTATCGTTGTCTTCGAATTGCACACCCCGTCGACACACTTGAGAACACGGCGCGTGATAATGAGAAGATCGCGTGAGACGTGATAATTAAGCTTCGCATCGAGTCACCGCGCGCCGGCTGGTGGTGGAACAATACGAACGAATCCGAAAAGTCCGCAAATCGAGCCGAGGCATTTTTAACCCCTTATATCGTTTGCGCGACCCTCCGCGAACTTCCCTCGTGCAATTCAATCTAAAAATTCTGACGCGTAACGTTTCTCTTTAAGGGCGCGCTAGCAATTTTTGCCGCGTCGTCGAACAAAAAAATGCACTTCTCTAATTAACAGTCTTGTTACCGAGGCCATTTCAATCACCTAATAATCATGACAACGCGACTTAACTGCGAAGCACACGTTTTACCTCGTTACTGTCGAGGGAACAATAATATGACATCCTTTTTGTACGGTACACGCCTGGAAGTTCCATCCATCGAGGTGGCGAGTTTCATTAATCATTTTTTCGAACGCGTCTTCTCGTGTCTCATTAGCGCAATATTTTCAATCGAATCGTATTATTCAATGACCGACAGCGTTCCAACGGAATTACGAACGAAACAATTTCTTTTTTTTTTTTTTCTCTTGACGTAACAAAATGTCATCGTGAGACTTGCATACAGATATAATCTCCCTTCAAGAGATGCTTTTCATGCACTTTAATAACCTCTCGCTCGTTTTCAGGAACAGCACAGTTGACCTTGATGGATCGCGGTACATTAACGTGTGATTAATTTTCAGCATGGCCGCGTTCGCACGTTGCGTTTTAAAGGGGAAGCAGCGTATATACCGAGGTAAGCTTGACTTTCTCTTCTTTCCTATACGGTCGCAAAATATGTATATTGAACCTACGCTGGCGCTGGCTCACGATATGACGATAAAATGAGCCGTGAAGCGGCTCGAATTAGGCCCGACAGCTCACGTCCGGCACGTCGATATAATGTCAAGCCCAACCATTTTTGGAGTGGCTCATTACGATAATTACACCCCTGTCCGCATCCTTCACCGCCAGCCGTCGCTCCGCGGAGGTGTTATTGCTATTTTGACGAGCACGGAGTCGCGTTGCCATGTCAATAACGGCACAACATTACGGCGCGACTTTAAGAATCGTAGAATAGAATTTACGGGCTTACAAGCAACCGTTCGCCCGATCATTGCGCGTTATTATTTATCTAACTTAACGTTGATTATATTGAGTTAATGTTTTTAATGGCAGTGTCCTTGTTGTCGACTACGTGAAACACGTGCAGCCAACTCCGTAAATAGACGTAAATGTCACGCTAATCGTTGCACGGTAATTACACCGCGTCCGCGATATCAACCGCTCGAATGTCACGCGCGAGATTCGCGGATGAGGAGAGTGAATTAATGAGAGTGAAAACTAGTAGAGCGGTATATGCAACCGAAAATAATCCGATGGCCCCTTTTATTCGTAATCTTCGGAGCATTTTTCATCGCGCGCCCTGCCGTTTATTCTGGAATACGGCCGCGATGGGGAAAAAAGGAAGGAGCACTGGCGGCGTCGTCGGCCGGGACAATAAAGACGATAACATGGACGATGAAGAGGACAATGGTTGGGAAAGGACGGACAGCGGCAACGCCGGATAATGGAAAGATCATTATTTTCACGAACAAAGTCCCCTCGCGCTGTGTCGCGACGACCACGACGACGACGACGACGACGACGACGACGACGACGATGACGTCTACGTCGTCGTCTTCGCTTGAACGCGAACGCGAGCGAGCGCATCTTAATTAACGGCCGTCCCAATTAGAATGATGCTATCCCAAAAGATTCCGGACGCGCTTTGACTTTCCCTCCTTCGAAACTTTATGCATGCCGCAGCCTCTGTTTCCACGTTTCCACGAGTCGCCTTATCGCGCACGCGGCTCCTTCCTGCTACTTGTTTCCCCGACGAACAAACGTTCGCGTAACAGCGACCCGGTTTCCGTCACTACGGCACAATTTAACCACCGCGACGCACCACCGCGTTTCAAGGAAAATTGCGGAAAACGGACGCCGGTGTGTCCGAGGATAATGAAAGAAAGTAGGGTAAAACCGGATATAAGCGAGTCAAATGGAGCATGCTCGCGCTGTCTTTGGAGAGCCCGACCACCAACAATGAATCATCCACAGAGAGAAGAATAGTACATTACAAGCGCGACGACATCTTGCCCGGGACTCGTCGGGAAGCGTCGGCCATCAACCGGTTTTACTCGCGTTATTATTCCCTCGACTCCCTTTCCGCGAGAAAGTATTATATTTACCTTACTAAAACTTTCTAAAACTTTTGACGAATAAAATGTCACTTTGAAGAATAAAATGTCATTCTTAGACCCGATTGCACCAACGTGGATTAACTTTGATCTCGGTTTAATTTACTCTTTACCTTTTTCTAATTCTTAAAACTAGTAAAAAGTGAAGAGTAAATTAAATCGAGATTGAAGTTAATCTACGCTGGTGCAACCAGACCTTAAAGGTTGAAAATTAAGTCACTCTTTTTCAAGAATTCTTACTTAATTCTCACTCTTTAAAGTGACGTAAGTCTACCCCAAAGAATTTCAAGAGTACGTTCTCTGTGATTGGCCAATTTGCTCATTGCTTAGATTTTATGTCTTAGATCCAGTTCCACAACTCGCGGTTAACTCTTAAGGTGACTCTACACAGTCAATAATACGGATTAATAATATCGAGTTAATAATACTGACAGCATGCATCGATATCTTTAGTATTTTTACAACCTTACACGATTTGCATTATTGACAATATATTTCACTTTACTTTTACGTACAATATCTATTTCACTATGACGTACCGTGATACAGAATCCTACACTGTTAGAAAAGCTTCCTTTACATGTAAATGAAGCTCGTGGTTATAAACAAATTTAAAAGTAATGAATGATTTAACTGAAAATCAAGTTACAGTAGTTAACTTAAATGTAATGAACGTGTACATTAAATTTCATAAATTTTCATGAAGAATACATTAAATTTCATGTACATGTACACAAACATACTTTTCAGTGAAAAATACATAAAGTTTAATGTCACGAAATTAAGAGTGTAACTTAAAAGTATATTTAATTTCATGAAATTTTTAACAGTGTAATAAAGTGATACTGAGATACTCGAGAATTAAAATCTAGATCACCGTCGGTTCATTCTACGTCAATCCATCAATATTACCACAATATAACCACACACAATAATATTGTATTTGTTAATACCATAGTATTATTGACGTAGGATCACCTTTAACAGAGGTTCCACTCATCTCTCTTTTCAATTCTGGCTTATATAATTCTGGTTTTTATACAAGGATAAGCCCCACGGGCTTTATCCCATATACAAATTTATCCACGCAAACTTGATCTCTACCTTGGGTACAAAATTGTTGAAAGAGGTGCATAGCGCACCACTGTCCTATAAACGTGGCGTAATTTCAAGGCGTGGGTCGCGCGTCAATAATTTCTCGCGAAACGAGGACAGGACACACAGTTCCGCTCTGTCCTCGTCCGCCCCTCTCTCTCTCTCTCTCTCTCTCTCTGACTTCCCTAGTTGAGCCCACTGCGCTTCCGCCGTTTCTTTCCCTTTTTGCGCCTCGATTTGTCAGGGGTATTAATCGTGAACGCGATAACGTCGTTGCTCGTGCTTCGTGCATGACAAACGACACCGATATGGCGTGCCTGCACGAGCCATCGCGCCGTTAAAACGGGAAGAATGTATTTATTCTACGTGTTTCACGAGCTTTCTACAAATTAACTTTCCGCGAAAATGGATATATAAACGAAGGGACGAGGGGAAAAAAGGGTACGGTGGAGGAGGGGAAGGCAGAGAGACGGAGTGCGCGAAATGCATCAAAAGTTTCGCGTTTCGCCACACGTTATCCAATTATTCTGGAATCACGTACATGATTCCCTAAATTATCCGCTTCCACGTTCAGACGTAAACCTGCGTCGATGGAAAAAAATTCTACACGTGGCGACGTTAATGAAGGGGCTGCGAGGAAATATTTATTTACAAAACGCGCACCGGTACTCAGTACTAAAATCGAGCGTACGCTCGTTTACTCCGAATACGCCAAATACGTTTCAAATATAACTGTGAGACGATCCCCTGACGATAGTCGGTTTCACTGTGCAATGCGAAACGCATGTAACGTCTCTTCCCGCAAATTCGAAAATCTCACATGCCCGAGCGCAACGCGATATTTCCAGTTTCGCGGTTGTATTTTCCATCATCCATCGCGACGCCGGTTGTCAATAATGCCGGTTGCTGTTGTGTGCCTTGACGGCGAGACTTCGACGTCGGACGAAGAGAGAGAGAGAGAGAGAGAGAGAGAGAGAGAGAGAACGAGAGAGGGGTGCCGAGAAAACTTTCTACCGCGGTATCGACACTGTTATCAATCCACGCGCCTGCGACAGTCACGCCCACCTCTTACCGTGGATTATCCCGATAAAAGATAAATTTCGTGGGCGATAAAACTACGCGGGGAAAAATTCGGGATCACCGTCGCGTGGATATCCGTCGCGCGGTGATAAAAGAAAGGACGAGAGGAGTCTCTCCGCGCCATCCCGGTGAGTAGAAAACGCGACAGTATGCACTCCGATGCACCTGCAGCTGCGTGTGACACTTACGTTCACATATTTTATAAAACTTTTTTTCTCCCCTTGTATCTACTCTCTACAATAGAAACCCCCTTTATATTATACACATATCCATTTATACATACGCATAAGAACCTTCGCTTCGTGTGTCGTACACCGTATAAACGAAAATATCTATAATCCAGATTAGAGACCCTATATTATCAAAGTCTGGACACGAGAGTTTTATATGTAGGGTCTCTAGTTTTAGCAAAATCACACAGAGAGAGAAGGACATATATTTACTTCCTTCTCTTTCTCTTCTATCTTTTTCTTATCACTTTCTCTCTCTCTCTCTCTCTCTCTCTCTCTCTCTCTCAGAAGTTGTTAAAACATGGCAGATCAATCAAAAGTAGTTGTTTCATATCTTGACTCAGCGTTTTTAATTGGCAGAACTAGTGCGCACTCAGTGTACATTATTCTAATCTAAATGTATAAAAGTGAGATATCTCAATCGATAAAATATCCAATGTACATTTTATCAAATAGCACAATGAAATGCATTGAATATTTCGCGGTTTAATTCATTTCTATATTTTTATTAAACGTATATTTTACGTCGATTTGTATATAACGGTTTTAAAATGCACATTGAGTGCGCATTAGTTCTATCTAACGCCATCCCAAAAAAACAATGTTGAAATGACATTAAAGGTAAATCGTAACCTAACTGGTTCTTTAGTTACGATTTATTTCAAGAAGAGTAACTTTTAGAAATCATTTTGAAGCCATTTTGACATTACTTTGACGTTATAATACCTTGGGCTAGCTTGTGTTCCGGTGGAATAGCTACCTCTTGCTCATGTCTAGACTACCGGTATTTTCGTTTGTATGCGGTGTAATGCACGAAGCAAAGGTTGTTAAGGACTAGAGGATCCTCAAGCTCAAGTAAGACCCTCGAGTAAGAGTCTGATCATAAGACAAACATGGCGACGACATTTGATTCTGCATTGTAGACTATAATAAATTATGTAGATTCACGTTGTTTATTCTATGCACTCTGCGATACGCGAAAAGAACAATTTTGCTGAAATACTTAATTAGATTTGAAAATAATTTTATTGAACTGAAAATAATTTTGTAGAAATCTCAAGCGTGACGAGTAATGGTGCACAAAATTTTTATATTCTCACAATTTGAACGCCCTACTTAATTATTATCATGATCTGACACAATTATTTTTAGATTTGTATTCAGCTAAAATTTTAGCTATTCCAGTAAAACCATTCTTTCTGTACAGTCATTGCCGCCATATTTCTGGTCTCGCGAAAAAAACTATCGCGTGACCAGATTCTTCCTTGAAAGTCTCTAATTATGACGGAAATGCAACGAAATCGGAATATTTTCTTCCCGCCAACTTCGGAATTAGTAACCGGGAATTTGAATCGTCGCGCATAGCTTATCCTCTACGACGGTGGAATTGTCGCAAGCACAAGAGGGAAAGCCGGAAAATCGTTTAAGAGTAAATGACGTTTTATTAATGGCCCCCTCGGGTCCCTTCACCGTCGCCTATAACGTCGCGCCGTTAATTCTCTCTCACAAGAGGGACGAGTTTAGCGCGCGGCACGTCTGAAAGTTTCAGTGTTTCAAAAGCGACACAAAAGCGGAATGTCCAAGCGAGAGAAGATGGGGAAAAAGTGAGAGAGAGAATAGAACGTACTGATAAAAAATGAATAATCGGCTCGCGCGAGAATGATCAGCTGCCGCGCTTTTTGTCGATTCCGCGACAGTTTGTCGTGTGTAAAGTTCATCGGCATAACCCAACGGTCGAGAGATGCATAGTTCCGAAGCCGATCAACGTTAACGTTGAACCCAGTCAGGTCGATGCATCATGAAAAGCGTAGAACTCACCATCGGTGACACGACCCTTCGCTTTGCCTGAAGGTAAAGCGAAGGGCCATAAAAGGTGAGCGAACAGCCGATCGGTTTTCGTCTGCTTCGATCGACAACCAGGTAATCCCATGGCGTTGTTTGATCTCATAGAAAAAAGCTGCTATTATTATTTATCTGGCGGTACTCTGTAGTTGCTGTTTTAAATAACAATAGAGCGATATTGACATAAATAATTTTATTTTATCCATATGACGGATGAGGAAAGAGAGAGTAAATGGACTCTTGATATTTAAAATATTTGTAACAAAATCAGTAAATGAGAATTATACACTGTATTCGTGCGCAAGATCATATACATTTAATGCTTAAATTAAAATCTCGAATATTGCGGCTACAATTCGTGTCATTCTCAACGTATAATCATTCCCATGCTTCCACGTATTAATTAACGCCAAGTCGTCAGTCTGGCGCCATTCTTAATAATTCGTAATAATTACAAATTACGATGGGTTATTATATTAAAAATGGCATCTAAAGTGACTCGATTCTGATCCGAGAGCAGGAAGCTATAATGATTATTCGCTGAGGATCGGCGAATTATAGAGCCGAAACGTTCGAGATTTTAATTTAAATATTAAATATATATGAATCTTACGCACAAATTACCTGCACCTGACATTCATATGCTGATTTTGTTGTAAACTATATCTTGCATGAGATATTCTTGTACATTTGCTTCTTTCGATTAAATAACGTTTATGCGAAATGAAGAAAAGAAAACGAAGGTGTAGCGTAATTTTCCAAACATATATGTATACATATGTATAAATAAAAAGCACGTGTAGATGAGGGAATAAGAAAATAGAAACAGGGATACAAATGAGATCAGTCGATCATCAAGAAGAAAAGTTATACAATTTACCAAATACCGTCGTTCATGCAAATTACGTCGGTGCCCCGTGAACTCGGGGTGATACGAAAACTTACTTCCGAAGACGATGGCGGTTAATTTCGGCGAGCGAACACGAAAGTTGGTAACGATATTCGTCTAGATAACGTCAAGCAGAAAACCTCGTTGTCGTAAATAATGGACGTCAATCGAAATAGAGATTCCGTAGAATCGGCGAATTATAAATATTTATTTATCCGTTTAGCTATTCTGTTTAACAAGAGTAATTATTTGTTGAAAACGTAAGTAGAATATATAAAAATATCGGATGCAATGTGAGGGTGTAATACCGATTATATAATATAAAGAATAGAATAGTAAAAGGGTGAGAAATTTTTAGAACTATTAAACTTTTGTCAGTTGAATTAAAGCGAAACAAGATCAGGGACGCGTTGTATTGTCTAAATGTCTCGAAGAGCGAGAGCGGTGCAGATACGGAACGGTCCGTTGTGTTGAAGGAGAGCACGAACAAAAGGCGCGACGGCTGGTATTTTTTTCTTTTTTTCCTATTAAATAACCGAGCCCACTGCCACATCAGTCTCCGGGGATAAGATTCATAACCGTAAAGCGGCTTAACATTTGTCCACGATGAAGCGCGCTGGATTTCCATGGTGGGACGAAGGACTCCAAATACATTTCCGCCATTCCGTTCCAGCCGGTCTACTTCAATTTCAACAATTGCATATTGCATAAGTAGCTGAGCTACAATATCCGCGAAACATTGTTTAACGTAGTGTATGAATACATATCCAATTATACAGAATACTTTTGTTAAAAATTTAATTTGCCACAAAATTTGCTACAAATGTAATTATATTCTCAAGAATGCGCGAACATCATTTGTATCTCATCCGGTAAAGAGATCCCTTTCTCATTACTCATTTCGCGCTTTGCGAAAGAGCTGCTTTAACGCGAGAGACTTTTCACTCGCATAAATATTGGGAAACCCCGAGAGAGAGCGAGTCCAAGGGTTAAACGTTAGATATTATACGTTCGCGAGAGATTGAGAAAATCGAGAGTAAGGAAGGGAAAATGTCGAAAAATTCATTAAGACGAGATCGTGCCGCGGTTGAAATCTGCACGTTGCAAAACTGTATAACGAGAGCGACGTTAGAGAGATAAGACGACGCCGATATTTGAAATTATGGAGTCTGCTCCGTCCAAGTACGGAGAAATTCAGAGAGAAAATAAAATATGGAAATTAAGGCGATGAAGGCAATTACGGAGCACCGAAGCTCTTTAATGATTATTAACGAGCGCGTGATGATCGTGGCGGGTTGGGAAACCCGCTCCAGGGCGCAACCTGACACGCGGTTACGGATGGTACGCGATGTTTAAAGTTTCCTTAGACGGTTGACAGGAGACAGGAGACGCGAAGTCCGAGGTCGCGTGCCATTCAACCCTCGCCGAGGCGAGGAGAAAGGGGAGACGACGATGTCGTGTAAGAAGCGTGAAATTTATCCGTGCTTGCGGGACGAGTAGCAATTGCGGAGCAATTGCTTGTCGCCGCGTAGGACACGCATAGGAAGCCGGCTGCCGGCGGTATAGAAGAAAGAAAGAAAGAAAGAAAGAAAGAAAGAAAGAGATGGAGAGAGGTCAGGCGAGAAATGCGACGGAGACGAGGACGCGGAATGCATGAAGAAAAATTCGGAACGGCAGAGCTGCGCGACGTGGCGCGACGCGACGTGAAGCAAAGCGGAGCGGAGCGGAGCGGAGCGCGCAAAGCCGTAGGATGAAAACGCTGGGGATGGAGAGAAGGCGCGCGGCGGAAAAGGCAGAAGGCCTCGAGGAAGGAGGAGGCTGACTGATCGCCGCCGGAGTAGAGGAAAGAGAGAGCACGCCTGCGCGGAATCCCCGGGCGGGCGCGGGCAGTGCCACCGGAGGCCCGGCGGTTTCAGAGCTTCGCCCGGGACGACGAACCGCGGACGAGCCGAGTACGGGAAACCCGGTCGCGTTTCACAGTACGACCGACCGATCCACACCGAGTATACCGCGCGTCCGAGTACGACGAGGGGTACAGCCGCGGGATAAAAGAAAGGGAGGTGGGGAGGGGGTGGCCCACGATTGAACGCAGGCAGACCGCTTCGTGACCTTGGTGCGCGCGACACTTTACGTCTTCTACGGGAGTAATAGAGAGAAATCTTATCGGCTGCGAATCTCTTGGCAACCGGGGCTTAGTACAAGAAGGTGTTACGGTGAAAGACCGCGCGCGAGACCGCCCACAAATTAGAGTAGCGCCTCGCACCTCGGCCTTCTCGTTTTCTCCGTCGCTCGCGATGCGCGAGTATTCAACAGCGAGATAATGTGATATACGCCGGAGTGTCCGAAAGGAGGAAAGAGAGAAGGGAAGAAGGTCGGGGAAACACGAGAGTAGAGGAAAATCGGTGGATGCACAACAAGAGCGCAACGGGGGGGTTGCAACGAGAGGGTTGCAACGACGGGTAACGCGGGAGTATGCGCGGGTCCTGGTAGCACCGGCTGCTGTTGGAGGATGAACGGGACGGCGACGGAGGATTATTAAGTGGAGGAGCGCCGAGAGAAAGAGGTGCGTCGCGGTGTTCCATGAGATGTCAGTGGACCCGTTATCGGGGACAGTTACGCCGCCGTCGTCGTCGTCGCCGTTGTTGTTGTCGTCGTCGTCGTGATCATCATGAGGAGGTCCTCCTACGTCAACTACTACGTCCTGTGCCTCGTGTGCTGGATCCTACTAGGCATTACCGGTAAGCCTCGTTCACGGGGGACGATCCCGCGGCTTGTGTCGTTGCGGTTTAAAAAAAAAATACAAAAAAAATATATATAAAAAAAAACACACATTTCCAACACTGTGACGCGGATCCGTGAAACAGATGGCGGCTATCGAGATATCAGGTCGAGGCTCCGAGAGGAAGATGCTGTCAGGAGGGGAGGAAGGGGGGAGGGGAGGGGAGGGGAGGGGATGCTGTAAATAGCGATTACTCGATTCATGCGGTACACGTAGATAAACGGGTGATGATCGAATTATCGAACGTCATCGTACAATTTGCGAGGAGGCGGGGCTCGCGTGGAACTCGTGCCGCGGATGGATCGATCAGATTTTGGGGTGTAGCAGTACGTTGCGTACTCCTCACCCTCGCGCCCCGCGTGCACTCACGAACGTACGTACCGCGCACTCGTGCGCGTTTCTCCCGCTGTCGCGAATACCGGCGGGATACCGAGTGCGGAGATCATGCAGGAGGGGAAGGATCGAGGAGATACGCGAGAATAGATAAGGACTACAAAGGTCGGAGACGACCAAAAGGGGGGACGCAAACCTCCGGTCCCGGTCCAGGACCGTATCTAGCGCCACTCTTGTTTGTCGCGCCGCAGCATTGTGCCTCTCTCCACACTTGCTTTTTCTCTCTCTCTCTCCCTCTCTTTCTCTCTCTCGCTCGTTCTCTCTCTCTCTCTCTCTCTCTCTCTGTCCCCTTTTCTTTCTCCCCTTCGCACTCTCAACATCCTCCTCTTTGTCTACCTCTCTTCCACCCTGCGTCTCTGCGGGATCAGCAGCGTGTCGTCTCGATGATTCCGTCATCACGGGACGAAGACGAGGAGAGAGAGAGAGAGAGAGAGAGAGAGAGAGAGAGACGAACGCGTCCCCCCTTTCCTCCGTGGCGTCGTTCAGGGACGTGTCTATCGATTTCATCTCGCGCGGCTGCATCACCGCGATGCGGTCGCGCTTTAAAATCCGCTGAAACAGGAGTGTCACGGCGTCGTTCTGGAAAGTGCACTCATGCACTCTGCGAATATTATCTGCGAGAGATAGCCTAGCTGCTGTACTCGAGACATCTCGACGGGGAGGAATACTGGGTGATTTTTGCATCTCTTCTTTAAACATGAGTTTGATCCAATCTTTCGGAAGCGGAAATCTTTCTCGAGTGGCTTGCAAGAAACACCAATTTCCACAGTAGAACTGTTCCTCCGTTGAACGTAACTTGCCCTTTGATTGTAGAACTCAGTCTATTATGAATCATAAATCGAGATAAGCCCTCCTTCCGAGTGAAGTGCGGAGATCTTTTGCTCCGACGGAAAGAAACGAGGGTAGACCAACTGCAGGATTACCTTCTGAAAGCGATTTCCCGATTGAACGGACGACGCGAATATACGATTCCGCTGAGCGTATCAGCGTTTAACCGACGACGACTTGGTAATTCATTCGCGAAAAAGTATCTGACGCATTTTTCGGGTTGCTTAAGGAATGATCTCGCTCCGCGAGCCTGCCTCTTCGGTGAGGCGCGATCAATTCTGGAATCCGATGGAGCACGAGCGCAAAAATCCGTGGCGCCGATCAAATCGGATTATCGCCGTCGAACTCGTCTGCGTTTCGTAGCCAGCGCGGAAAAAGCGTCAACTAACCAATTGCATCGGTCGATGCAATTGGTTTGCACGGCCGTACGTCGAATAATTACTCGAGCTCTTGTCTAAGGAACGGTGTGTGTGTGTGTGTGTGTGTGTGTGTGTGTAGTGAGGTTCGCCTCCCCCTCGCTGGCAGTAAACCCCACTTGGAAAGTATGCTAACTGCTCTCAACTACGAGAGATACTACGAGGAGTTTGTAGTTTCTGAGCTGGTAATGGCGGGTTTATCCCGACATCACTCTCGCCGATACATTATGCACTTTCGATCCGTGTAGTACCTACCCGCGCACAAACGCGTGCAGTGATAGAGTGCGCTACACACAACCGCTGATTATACTTCGCCACGGTGATTAACCGTTCGTTCCTCCAGAAACGGAGAAGTTCGACGTGCCTATCAACTGGCGCAACTCGGGGCGTAACTACTGCCTTGAGAGATGCTACAGCTCCTTACGCGAAATCGCGCTCTCGTAGCACTTATGAAGATTTCTCGGCGCATAAAATAAATTTGCAGACCGTGATGCAACTTCAACGAGTTTGTAGATTTCGCTGAAAGCGTTCGGGAAATTGCATCTGTCAGAAACTAATCAAACGGACTAACACTTTCTAGTTAATTCTCACTAGTAGATTTTACATCATTATTACATATATATGTATTTTATATAT
>NW_017305071.1:3521487-3535878 GCF_001594115.1 Trachymyrmex septentrionalis
TATCTTTTCGTGTCTTTAAATCTTATCGTAGGGAAAAAGAATCGGAGCGACCTCGCGGATCCGTGATTCTATTTCGATGTAAGTCCGTGTGCGTCGCGTGGGAATGATTATAAAATCATATCACGTCGGCGAGAAATAATCCTTCGGAAGCTAAAAAAACTGGGATTTATGTGGTAGTTTAGCACACGATGACGTCGTAAAACTGCACGGGCATGCGTACGTGTTGTTCTGACAAAGTGGGAAAGGAAACAGCAGCCCTGCCGGACGCGACTCGAGTCTCTCCTCCATACATCGGACGGCATTGTCTCTCGGGAAATATACGATTTTAGATCCGCCTTCTGTTTCCGAGAAATTTACTTCTTCCGTGCTCCCTCCGGCCACCCGCGATCACGTCCCCCATCACGCTCGATTACGCGGCGGGGAGACACCACTTTATATCGCGACTTATTGCTGCGTGAAGCGGAATAGATTTATAAAGCAATACTTTCTCAGATTTTTATAATAGTTTCCATACCTTGGCAGACACTCTCCTGGAAGATACCACTCCTATTGTTTTACTCTAACGTCTTCGATCGCAGTTGATCTGACCCGAAATGGGTTGGATTGATAGAGCGTATAACGTCATTAATCCAATTTAGATCGGTTCGAACCCCCGCTAGGATCAAAAACGGTTATAACACACACTTTTTATTCGCAGAGCGCCGCAAAGCCTTGATAGAAACGATGATCGAAACGATTCTACTTTATTCTACCCTTCGTATCTTTTTATACCCTCGGTCTATTTCCTCTTCAACGTCCTCTTAAATAATACACAACAGAGAGAGAGCATCGTCTCGCCATTCGGCTTTTATCGGAATCTTCGTGGACGAACGTGATTTCCACGCATCCCTCGGGAGTTATGAGAGCGGCGCAAACCGACTTACAAAACGTCGACATGAATAATGCAGACGCCAAGTCGTCCCTCGTATTTATGTCCGGCGCCTACCGCGATAAACCTAAGCTCCTTCAGCTATCCATCCATCAATGAGCTTAAACCCCGGTGCGTTACATTGCGGAATTACATGCTTCACGTCGACGTACGTCTTGCCGCGATAAAACGTGTCGGCTCTCCCTCTTCTGCTTCTTCGCTTGATTTAATCTCGAGATAAATATGACTGTATTACGCACCCCTGAGGAACGAGATCGCGCGACCTTTGCGTAACTCCGCCGCACGTCGACGTGAAAAATAGGTTCGGGGCGGCGTAGGCAGCATCTAGCGAGCGCCTATTTGTGCCCCCTTTCGCGGTAGGCAAATGATCCCGACTCGGTGGTGAGGGTGCAATCTCGCAGCGAGCGAGATAGGGGCGCGTGCGCGCAGCTGCGCAGATTTTACATCCCTCAAGATCAAGAGGATCGACTGTGTGTATCGGAGAAGGACCGGTACTCGGTCTAGCAGCCCCCCCCCCCCAGACACGAATTCGTATCTCTGGCACATTTGACAATACACCATATACTCGTACCCGCGCGCTGATTGCCAATCTGCTTCTCTCTCTCTCTCTCTACTTCGCACGGAAACGTGTCGGCCGGATGGATTTGCCGGCTGCGGAATCACGGGGATGCGGTTACGACGCAGTTTCTAGGACGATGTAATTTCGAGTCTGGGGTAGAGGAAGGTTGTTTTTATCGCGGCGGTTTTAATCGGGAATGATGAACGAAATCACCAATCGCCTTTCAAACGTTACACGGACCGTTGCGATAAAAACAGATAGAAATCTGAAGGAGACTTTAACTACGGAGTACAGTTGATTTTGCGATCCTTCGTTTGAATTTTTCGCTCGGAAAGAAAACGGAAGGTTTTACGGTCTCTCTTGAAAATCGAATAAAAAATTGATCGATAATAATCCTCGCCACCATTGTTTGCTTTAGCTCGTCGATTAGCTCGTCGAGATTAAATTTTTCATTCGTCACTCTACGCAGTTTGAATGAAATAATAATTAGCGCCGTTGCAGCGGCTGTGATTATCATGCGCATAAGTAGAACAATCGATGCGCGATAAAGCCGTAACCGTGTAGAGGTTTGCCGGTACAGGCGATTTCATATTTACTCCCTTATCTCTCGTCGCGCGTTTATCACCCTGCTAATCTTAATTAAGTGTAATTATCACCAGCTTTGTCGTTTGTCAAAGTTTCGGCGAATCTTGATAGCACAACGACATATGCTCGCTTCTTGCTCGGGCGCCTTCGCGGAATTAACAGCATCAGCTATAAACACGATTCTGCTAATTAGCAAAATAATTAGTCGCATTTAGTCGCATTTAGTCAATAGATCAAAGTGAAAGGTATAGAAGTAGGATAAAGTAACGGCCACAAAACCGTACTCCGAGCGAGGAAAACATCTCGGAGCAATTTATTAATTAGCGTCTTAAACCTTTCAGTCTCACTCTCTCTCTCTCTCTCTCTCTCTGTACATCAAAAATTCCTTTGTCCTAATTGAGGTTTTCGCTCTTCGCACTTGGCTGGCGGCGCAGCGAGCATTCCTCAAATTCAACCGCAACTGCGCTGTGCAAATCCGGACGAGGGATCCGTGGGATTTCACGCTCTACCGATCGAATCTTAAGATGATCGGATGTAATATCGTCAAGGTCGTTGGAACGAAGCCCACGTTGCTCTTTCCCTCTTTCCCCCTTCAATCCTGATCCGCCTTTAGATTTCCCAGATCGGAATCCCCGGGATTAGTATCCATTTCCCCTGGGCACGGCGCGGCACCTCGGTGAGGTCTACTCCACGATAGAATTTATTCCGAATAGCATCGCGAGCGAGCGAATACGGCACACGAATGCGAAATAGTCCCTTCTACGAGATCTGATTCGCTTTATTATTCCATTGTGACAGCTAACATCGCTACCTCCATGTTAATTCGCCGCATAACGTGCCGGCGATGCGGCGACGCTAGGCGAGTTATACGGACGTTTTAAAGACGCGTCATTGCGATAATTTCACGCGTTCACGATGTATTGTATTTTAAAAAAAGAATATATATATATATACATATATTTCCGTATATTCTCCGCATTGCGCCGTTTTTTTTCCCCTCCGTCTCCGTGATCGCATGTAAACGGCACCACCGTGACACACGCGAGACATTTTTCTGAACACATTCTTTCAGGGGTAAGTACGAGATCTCATTCGCTGGTGAAGAGATTCGACGGGATTTACACGGGGCCTTACTTCGACTCGAACACTCCAACGAATATCACGGCGCAGTTGGGCACTCATGCTTATCTACCGTGCAAAGTGCGGCAGCTTGGTAACAAATCAGTAAGTTGTCCGATATCATATAGTCCCAAGCGGAACAACAAGTGACGTTAAAATGACATTAAAACGAATTGGAAATGATTGAAAAACGACTTTTAACGATCATTTTGGAGTTATTTTGACGTCACTTTGATACCATAATGACTTGTTGTTCTGCTTAGGATAGGTCTGTTTTTTTATCCCTGCTAGACTATGTTAGAATTCTCTTTCTCGCTCTTTCGCCAAATATCAAAAATATACCTATGTCACCACTGTTCAAGTTCCAAAAGTGTACACAGAAAACAGATCTAATAACAAAGCATTTCGGCATAAAAAGGCCGTGAGCGTCAAAAATGAAGAGAACGGTTTTTCTTCTCGGTGAACGAGCGAATATAAACACGGAAAGAAAAATTAATTTTAATTACATGAGACGCTCACGGCAATTTTTATATCTTATGTATTGTAATTAATCCTCGAGCGAGGATGTTGTAATTTCATATATATCAATACGATTGTCATCGCGTGCTGTCGATTTGATCTAATTTATTCTTGTCATAGTCTCCCGCATCTTTGATAGACGTTGCCTTGCTCGTTACGTGTATTGATTACAAATTTGATTTATTAACGAGCACATTTGTCGATAATGGCCAAATTCCTGCGTGGCAGTTACGACAATGGTACTCCATTTGAGGTAATGACAACGCTTAAAAAGTGCAAGGAAAAATTGTTAAAACTGAGTCGAGGAGAGATCATTTCCTCGTTTTCAATCTCTCTTGAATATACTGAAAAGAAAAATTAGTTATCATAATTTAGCTCAGTTATAATAGTGATAGCTACCAAAGTGTTTTAGTTAAATATTTGATTAATATAATCGAGAGATTTAATAACTATTATACTAAATAGTTTAAATTTAGAAATTGTTTATAAAGCTAGATGATTATTGGCAAATCGTATAGATAAATATAATCAAACGAGAATTGGCAAATATGCGTAGTTAAATTACTTACTTGCTAATAAATACTGAATAATAATATAGGTACGTATTACTAAATTTATCATAAATAATCAAATAATTGGTTTTTTAGTTATTTGATTTAATGAATATAAATTGTTAGGTCTTAATTATATTGTATGATTTGATAATAATTATCTCGTTTGGATTTATTTCGTTCAAAATTATTAACAATTTGCTAATTACACTCAGAGAAAACGACATAAGGTATGTTCTTTCTAGCTAAACTTTTGCATAGTTCAACTTTTTTCTTTTTTCTCTGAAAGAAAAAGAGTAAAGATGGAGTTCAGTTAAAATGGACAGACTTACAATGTTAGCATTTATATAGATGATTATTTGCCTGAGTTTCAGTCATATAAACTCGATTGTATAAAAAGCTCAATTAAATTTTACATAAGAAATAGATACTATTTAAGATACTATTTAAGTGACAGTCCAGGATATCTTGACGCTATTTATAAAATATTTTATGCGCTTATTTGCTTCAAATAATCTGATAACTATTATCGAATCAATTAATAAATCTTCGTATAATTCGACCATAATTATCACACGTTCGATTAATGTTATTAAATAATTTGGTTTTAAGTACTTAAATTATTTAATTGGACCAACTAATCGTTAATTATTTTATTTTTATAAATATTTAGTAATTATTATTAAACAATTACTATTATTACGTTTAGTAATACTCATTAAATATTGCCAATACACACAACAAAATACATTTGGCAGCTGTTAGAGAGAGCTGAGATTTCCTTCTCAGTGTACTATCCCGTTATTCACACGCGGACAAGTCAATCTACACGCATGCGTCCATTCGACGTTATTTTATTATTAACGACCAACTACCGGATTACGATCAACGCATCAAAGCGACGTCCGGAGTTATGTCCGTTATCAATCATTCGTTTCACTAATGTCCCGGGAATATCGCCGACCTTGGACAGCGACTATTTCTATCAAAGGCTCACAGATAATAAAAGGTCGTAACTAATATATTTCAATCGTTATCGCGTTCTATTTCCTCCGTGTCGGATAACTGTCGGCGACAGATAGCCCGCCCACGTGTCACGAGCTGTTAAATCGTCCTCCACGATCGGCATTCCCTTTTATCGAATCAATTCGTCCCGTTTAATAAAACGCCAATCCGCTAATAATTCGCGGTTTATTCCGCTTTCTTCCATTAAGTCTACTCGCGCTGCTTGTATTTTTTGCACTCGGCATCTTCTTTCTCTCTCTTCAAACGTCTCTTCACGTCGAGACACATATTGACCGGTATTCATAGTCCGCTCTTATTTTAAGACCTTATCTTAAGTAATGTCTTAAGACGCTAATGCGATCCTCCGATTGGCACGTGACACCTCAAGGCTGTACTTAAGACGGTCTTGAAATATCAGACTATGAATACCGGGCAAAATCTCCTGCAAAAATTTCGGGGGATTTCAAGCAACGCGAACAGATCTTTTCTCTGTCTCTCCACTCCGTGAAATCGGTAACCGGCGAACCGGGACGGTTGTGATTTCGCGGAATGTCGTACCGTCGTCGGGCGCGTAATAAAATTACCGTCGGCACGCGCGAGTCTCGAATGCAGCCCCCCCGTGTCTTCCGCTAACGAACTTTACCAACGTGTACACGTCGTACCCTGGATTGTACGGAATATCCGTCTGTCGCCGTTGGCACGTGGACGAGGACTAAGTATCCGGTAACACGCGACCCCGCGCGTACTTGAGCGGCCCGCGACCGCCATCGCCGTCGCCTCGATTCTTATCGACTGGCGAATTAAATGTATTCGTACCTCGCCTTCTTTCGACGCGGTAACGTGGTTCGCGGCACCATCTAGATTTCCGTCGGGCGCGCGCAAGCCGTCCGGTCGATGAACGATAAATTAACTGCGACGGGAATGGAAGATTGATCGTCCCCGGAATCGGAACGAATCGAATGTTCTCATTCTTACTTTTTTCTTTCCTGCTGTTTTTTTTTTTTTTTCTTCATCACCGTATCTCTCTTCTTACTTGACGGAGCTTTCTTCTTTTACGCGCCTCAATTTCATCTGTCTCACTCTCTCCTCTCTTTCTCTCTCGAGTCTCTATTCACTCTGTTGCGAATAATGACTCGCGGTAATCCCGGTGATTCCGACATCAAGCTAATGCGATTAAAAGGGACGGTAAATGATGAAGAATAAATCTCTCAGATACATTAAGGAGGAAATTTCTAAAAGCGTTGTCATAAGAAGAGACAGGAAATGGTCGATGAATCTCTATGCAAATTAATAAAATGTAAAACCGACGACTGTGAGGGACGACTGTAAAAAGATGTCACGCGTGAGGAGAATTTAATGAATCGTTTAAGAGGAAGGGAAACAATTCACTTTGGTTAATCCGAAGGTCTCCTGGATCAGAAGAAGAGACTCGCATATCCTCTCGGTGGATAGAACCATGTTCATCCCGGACGAAAGGTTCCAAGCGATTTTCGGGGAGGCGGACACGTGGACGCTGCAGGTGAAATACGTCCAAGCGCGCGACGAAGGCGAGTACGAGTGCCAAATCTCGACCGACCCGAAGAAGAGTCACATCATCAAGCTCAACATCGTCGGTGAGCGTCGTGCGGAAGGCGATTACTCTCGAAATTTTTCAGAATGGAATCTTAACGAGTACCCTCTACATTCTTTCGAGATCTTACTCCAAAAGACTGAAACTTGAGCCAGTCTTGAAAAAAGAAGTCTTGAAAATAAACAAGAGTGGAATGAAGTCTCCTAAAGAAGGAGTGAGACTTTCATCTCTTCAATGAATCTCACTCCAAAGGAATAGAATCTTATTCTAAAAGAATGAAAAATCTCCCACTCTTGCTGAAAAGTGAAAAATTTCCAATCTCTTTTTTTTTTTTAAGGCCGGCTCAATTTTCACTCCAAAATATTTCGAGAGTAGAAATGTCTACGAGTAATCTATGAATAGAAATAACATAAAACGATTTGAAGATGTCTCTAAAAGTTCTTTAAGAAACACCTTTGAGATATTTCATAAAGAACTTTGAATGATATGTTAAAGTTGTAAAGTGCGTCGATTTTTAGACATTGTAGTCATTCACGAGATCTCACGCTAAAGAATAAAAATTGAGCCAGTCTTGAAAGAGAATGATTCAATTTGCAATCTTTAAGAATGAGACGTCACTCTTCGGAGTGAGGTTTGCTCGAAAAATTTTTCAGAGTATATCACGCCAATCGTATATTCGTCGTTACAGTGCCAAAGATCGAGATCTTGGGGGACCGTGACATGTACGTGAAAACCGGAAGTACAGTCGCAATACGATGCGTGATAAAGCAGTCCCTCGAGGGCCCGTTCTACGTCTTCTGGTACCACGAGGGCGATCGCGTTCTAAATTATCAGCTGGGCAAGATCGACATTCAGACGAAGAGGATCGAGCAGGATACGGTGAGCAGCCTAGTGATCCACAACGCGAGACGGGAGGACTCGGGTAACTATACTTGTAGCCCGAGTAACTTGGATAGCGCGAGTGTGCAGCTGCATGTGCTAAACGGTGAGTGGAACATTTTATCGCTCTGGGACGAAAGTTCGTCGAAAAGAGATTAAAACGCGGGCAATAGTGTTAGAGCGGCTCTTCTCCTTCCCTGAACGTAAACTTTTGCGTTACGTACGATTCACTGTTTACGAGATACTTTTTTTCACACAGACTTTTAAAAAAAAAAACAACCACTTGACAATTAACTCGTCGCGTGTAACGATAACGTGAACTTTTACAAAAAAAAAAGTACTTGACAATTACAATTATCATATTTATTATACAGCGATAATAAACGCGATATGAATATACGAGATTACAGTCTTCATTGCGACGCAGTCTAATCTCATTTATCGTGATTTCATTAGATAGAAATGTACATGTGCTCGATGATTTTCCAGGGGAACACCCCGCGGCTATACAGAGAGGCATCAGTTCAGCGCCAGGTGGCTGTCCCACTCTATGGTGGCTGGCAGGAGTGGTGACACTGTACTCGAGCCACGGCAGTCGTCTATTCGTCCTCGTTCTTTTGATCCTTATGGTTCTTTACTCGAAAAATCCATCTTACATTGCAACGGAACGATAATCAGGCAAGACCGCAAGGACGGTATACGCGTATAATCGATTATCTCCTGCTACGAGACCCCGACTACCTCGAGAGAAGAGATCCTCGATGTTGCGGACCGATTTTCAGAGAGATCAAGGACAAAAAGGGCGAGGATGAAAGGATTGGAGGAGGATAGAGGGTAATATATACGTGATAAAGAGAAAGAGAAAGATCGGAGGAAAGAATAATGATCCCGGAGGTAGTATGTTTTTTCTCCGTACGCGTGAAGTAAGAGTTAGAGGTTCATCTCGATTATCGAGACAGTGATCCGGCCGTTAGAAATTAGGAATTAGTTTATTATATGAATTCTTGTTAAATTGCTGCGAGAAGCCGTACGTGCTGGAGAAGCTACGAAATTTTTGACGTTGTCGGAAATATAAATTAGGTCGAGGGCTTGAACAACGGGTGGTTCGTGAAAACGTTCTTGAAAGCTCTCTCAATTGAAAATCCGAGGCGCGCGCGAGCTGATAATTTTATTTATTCAAAAACTTGCTACAACCTATTTATATTTAGTCATGTCCATTAATTTTATCCAAATAAAATAACGTTATTATTGTCTTATTATCGTCGACTTGAATTGTTATAACAATATTAAGATATTATTGAGTTCACTTTGTTTTTTCGAAAAATGCATTTTACGTTTAACATTTGTCGAATTGTTTCACGTACTTCCCGTTTGTTTTTAGCCCGGCAAAAGTAGAAAGTTACGAAATCTCAACAAAATGAACGCCCGAAAAAAACGATCACGATCGCGAGATCCTATCGCGAGGGCATTGGGTGGTTTCGTAGCACCCATTACAGGAATAAGAAAGCGATAACGTGACGAGAAATTTATAGAGGGAAGAGAAACGATGATAGAGAGAGGAGAGAGGAAGGAGCACGAAAGAAAACGAGTGAAAGAGAAACGTCGACGGGCGCCGACGTAGAGGAAGAACCGTCACGAGACTGGGGAAAAAGCAGAAAAACTTCGTCCGCGCCGCTCGAATAGAATTGAAACTTGTTCGATGAATTTTCGAAATGCGATGTAATTAATTATATTCGATAGCGACCGATTACAACAAAGCGTGTCTATACTTGACGTCTACCGCGTGATCTGGGATCGTCCTGAGACCGAGCGATCTCGGCCATCGTCTCTTAGACGATTTGTCGATACGCGCGCCGAAAATAAATGAAAAATCTCCTTTTCAGTTTATCCGTCGGAGAGACTATTCCAAGATCGTATGAAAAAAAGAAGCAAAGCTTGACAAGATGGGGAAAGGAACAGGGAGTCAAAGTGACCCTATTAAGAAATGTTATTGCTATTAATAACATGACGATAGTACTCGAGGTTAAGAATTCATATCAAACACACGACAAAGTTTCGCCCATATCAAAACCTTTTAGCCACGATATTTCTGATATTTCCAGCACCAAGCCAAATTTAAAACGAGTAGTTGGAATAAATTATTAAATTTATACGGGGAATTTTTATCCGGGCTCATCGATCGCGCGAGTGACATAAAACGGGGTATCACGTTGGAAATTATCATTGCCTCTATAAATACTTGACCGTTATCAAAGGCGACAGGTGTCTCGAGACGATCCGCGATAAAAATTTTGGTAATTAAAGCGCATTGAGTATACACACGTCGATCAAAATATATATCATACGTCCGTACATGCACAGGTTAAACTTACCGCGACGCGGGCCGTACAGATTGCCGCATTTTCCACTGACTGCTCCTTTACGCGTCGTCTCGCGTCTTCGGAAATATCGCGTTCTTTTTTCTTTTTTCTTTTTTTTTTTTTTTATAGAAAATCGAACGTTTTCCCTTTAGGAAGGTAAAAAAATAAAATACTGCCGATACGCTCAAAAAATTAAATACTGCCGATAAAATCACTTTTCAATCCTTGAGGAGGTCCTCCCAAATATCACGATCTTTTCTATATATATTACACGTTTATTCACGTTGGACGACGTTAAAGGAAAGGAGACATTTGTTTTATATAAAGTTTACATAAACGTAGTGTGCCAAGACAAATTTCACGCGTATTCTAAATCGCACATTCAGATCCGCCTTCGATGAACTTTTTTTTCTTGTATATATATATATATATACATATAAGTCGTCAAACGTCTCATCATAACAATAGGCGAGTACTTTCGACAAATACATTTTGATAATACATATTTTCATAGCGGTTTTGGCCCGCGGCGTGTCGCCTCTGAGCATGATCGGTTGTATAATTTAGCGGATGAGCGTACGGCTTTCCGGTAGGCGCCCCCCGCGCGCCTCCCGCGAATTTGCTTTCTTCTCGCAAATACTAGAGGGGAGGGGAGGGAATACTGTTTTTTATAATATTATATATAAATATATATATATATATATAAATATATATATACAAACGAACAGAAATATATATATGTATATGTGTACGCGCGCAAATACGTTGCACATGGGTGTTGAATATTGAACAAGTTTCAGCTCGCACGAACGAGGGGCGCATATAAAGTGGCTGCAGCGTACGTTCTCGTTGAGAAAATTCTTGAGGAAATGCTTGAGAGGTATTTGATGAGGAAGAGGCGAAGGAAGGAGAAAGGGAGAGAGGATGAGAGACAGACAGAGAGCGAGAGCGAGAGGAGAGGAGAGGAGAGGGAGAGAAGGAAATATACTGTAGAAAACACGAGGACAGCGGCAGGAGACGAACGATTCGTTAGAATATCTACGATTCATGTGATTGTAAATAACGTAACATAGCGTATAAATAACGTAACGTTAATTAATGATATGCCGTACGTGTTACGCTAAAGAAGCAAGAAAAAAATAAACTAAATAACGTTACTGTGTAATTTTTCGGATCGTAAAACGCGCATTGGAAATAAGTCTGGCCGCCCGTGCTAACCGGCTCGGGAATCATGCACGGTATCGGGAGGCAAGAGGAATTTCTTACGAGCCATCGACAATGAGCCATTAGCCACTTGGGGCCCTCAGGTCTTAAGCCGTAGGAAATTGGTCAATCGCAGCCGAACGGGAGAAAAATATAATCGACCGTGATCAGGTTCGATCTCTTTACGGCGTTGGAATTAAAGCTCAGATAATGGCTCATTGTAGAGGGCATATATCGTAGAAAGGACCCGTTAACCGACGAAGAAAGAGACGCCGCGCACACGTACGTATGTATACGGGATGTATACCCCAGAAATCGAAGTTAGTCGCGTCTGACAAAATTTTCGTTTTCGACGAACATTTTCTCGCGAAGATAACCCTCGGCCCACACACACACACACGGCGCACGTCCGGATGTGTAATCGAGGGGGTCGAGAGTTCTTAACGCCCGTCGCGTCTAGCCGCGCGCTTCCGGCGCGAAGCTTCGCCGTCGGGCTTATCGCGGTAGATCGGCGTGAAGACGCGCCACGAGGAGGACCGGGAGGCGGACCGACACCGCCAGGAAAACGGTGCGCGCGCTTTCCACGGCGCGCCGTGGTGCGTGTCCGTACTCCCGCGTGTTTGGGAACGAGAAGCGGATCGCGCACGTTTCCCCGTGATGAGCGCGCTCGTGGATAGCACGGGCCGGCCACACACGCGACTAGATGTAACACTAATTAACGCCTAGCGGTAAGCGAACTAAACGGATATAAATGCAGATACATCGTCGGATATAATAGCCAGGCGATATACGAATGCGCGAGCGGCTGTGTGCGTGCGTGTTGGCGCGAACGCGAGTGCGAGCGATATACGGTTGGTGCTTTAAGCCGTGTGAGCCTGTTTTTGCGCGTGTAAGCGACGGGAGAGAGGCGCTGAGAACGGCGCGAAAGGAATGAGAGAGAGAGAGAGAGAGAGAGAGAGAGAGAGAGAGAGAGAGAGAGAGGAAATATAAGTCACACACGAATACGTACATACACACGCGCACACACATACACACAATATACACATACACAATGATATACAGAGAGAAGTTCGTTGGACTGACGTGTACTGAGACGTTGGTCGAATGACACATTTTAGAGATTAAAAAAAAAAGGGTCGATCGGGGACGTAATTACCTTCTTTATATCGTCTCCGCCTTTTCCTTCTTCCCGCGCCTCGCGGGGCCGCTTCTAAAGCAACGAAGAAAAGGACTGAAAACAGTCCTCTGTGAGGCCGCGGTTTAAACTTTATTACCCTTTTCTCTCTTCTTCAACGCGGGCCTCCCCCTCGCGGGGTGGAAGAAGGAACCGTCGCGTTCGTCCCCGTCGCCCTTTTGCTTCAACGCGAGAAAGGAGAAGTAATTTAAAGAGAAAATAGCAGGAGAGAGAGAGAGAGAGAGAGAGAGAGATGGCGGTACGGCGAAAAACCCAGTCAAGAAACGTCGTCTTATGATCTAATTATAACGTCGTAGAACAGCATTAAAATTTTTGTACCAAAATCTATCTTGTAGTCCTTAAATGTCGCGTCACTTCATTTTCCGTTTCCGTTCGACGTTGCCGATCGCGGACTTACTCTATTTATTCCTGGATTTTTCTTTTTTGCGAAACACGCATCGAGGGAGCGAAATGAAATTTGCCAAAAATACCCTCTCGTAAATTCTTCAATTCGCTGCGTTAATTAAAACTCCCGGACCGTCAATGCGATCGTACACACTTCCTCCTCGCATATTTCGTATGCTCGAATAAATCAATTTCTTGCGTGCCGTTGCCTCACGTTATTTCATAACGCAAACCCGTGAAGTAGAGCACGAGAACGGTGCGATTACTAATCGCGATGCGGAAGTTTTTAAGAAAATCTGTCCGATTAATATAATGAGCGATCCGCGCCGAACGCGTGCCGATTTTCCCGAGAGCGAAGATTACGAATCCCGAGGCGTAGACGTTAGAGGGTTGTTAATTAAGGTTTCACCTGGGCTATCAGGATTTTAAGAGTCTTGTTCGATGGTCGGTTAACAAGTGAAACCGAACGTAATTATTTAAATATATCCAATTAATAAAATCAATTTATACCATGCAAGAATTTATAACCAGAGTTGGTCGGTTTTTAGCGACGATTTCAAGCGCCAATAATACCAGAATTATATCGCAAACTTTATTTCTTTTCGCTTGGATCTTCTTATTACTTATGCAATACGTTTTCTTGTATTCTGTTTAAAAAATATGTTTTTTATTACAACAAATATTAAACGTTTTTTTATTTCAACTTGTTAAATATGTTAAACGGTTTCATAAAATATTTATAACGAATGTTAAATGTGATATATGGAAGACATAGTTTAATTTTGTGTTCTAATAATAATAACACGTATTATTCAATCCAGCTCTGTTTCTAAAGTAGATCAGAAAATAATATTGTAAGTAATCTTTCATTAAATGTTATATTTAATCTATTTTTATGATTACTATTTTTGTCCGTTTAGATTTCGAATCCAAACAGGAAATATCCGGTAATTTAGACTTTTGGATGCGGCAACCCTTTAGATGGACATCTTATTTCGAGAGATGCTTGTAACCGTCCTGACAGTACGATGTGCTCTTACGCGTAGATGACACAAGTTAGGTGTTCTTTCCGAGATAATATGCTATATGTAAGAGGTACGAGCGATACGACACCGACGCCGTTGTCGCCGTTGTCGTCGACGTCGGAAGGATGAAAGATGAGATGTTGGACGCGGTGACCCAGAAATAGATCTCTATCGAATCGGAGATTCCAATTCCGACGTGATCCATCCGCGTTGCCGCGCCGTCGAACGGTCTCGAAAAATTCTTTGTGAAAACGGGAGAACATTCCGGAAATCGATTACGCAGCTCTGTATGTGTGTGTGTGTGTGAGAGAGAGAGAGAGAGAGAGAGAGAGAGAGAGAGAGAGAGAGATTGAGAACAGGTCACCGTAAAGGATTTCGAGACGAGCAGAATGTTATCGAAGAACTTTTTAGACAAGAAACTAGATGTCGAAGATTGTAAAATGAAAGATTGTAAAATACGTGCGGAGAATGTACGTGACTGTTGTAATTTTAACCCTCCACCATCCTTA
>NW_017305071.1:3535978-3555575 GCF_001594115.1 Trachymyrmex septentrionalis
GTCGAAGATTGTAAAATGAAAGATTGTAAAATACGCGCGGAGAATGTACGTGACTGTTGTAATTTTAACCCTCCACCATCCTTATTCTCTATTGATAGCGAAACGACTTGTCGCGTATGTAACAAATTTCCTATCTCGACGATGCACTGATAACGATCGTCCGCACGTGACTTTTTTGATCTTCTCGATTGTGGAGGGTTAGAAGAACGAATTGGAGAAGCTATTTGTCGTCGATCGGCACCCTCGGGACGATGGACACCTCGTTAACTACGCGGATCACGCCGATGACATTCGCGAGAAATGCACCGTGCAATCACGCGATTGTTGCACGCGAGCGTTATAAAAGCTTCCTCGAGAGGCTCGACGGATCGTCGCGAATTATATTATCGAGAAACAGGCCATTACGTTCGATCTCTTTAGCGAGATACACACCCGGGTAATTATTTATATCGTCGGACGGATGCGTGCGATCGACATCGTAAATCAAGGAGGTACGATAAGTCCATCGCGAGCGAACTGAGTTCGACAACGTCCTATTAATGTTGAAAGCGAGATCCTACGTTACGGGCGTTTCGTTGACGACACGCGACAGATCACACTATAGTAAGGGGTCTAATTAATCACTAACGCAACACGTCTGCCGATTTGAACGTTCGACGAAGGTGATTTACGGCCGCCACCGCCGTAAAGGGTGGACTATAAAGGAAATCTCTTGAAGCCGCAAAGAAGAGGAAGGAAAGGTGAAATTTGTCGAGCGCGCGGATAGGCGGACGATCGATTTAAAAAAAAAAAAATAAGCGTAAGTTAAAAGAAAAAGAAAACAGCAAGACACTCTGGAAATATTCCTCGAGGCAAGCCTCGTCTCATGGATTCGCGTCTGTACACTCCTAAAGCGCTTTAGGGTTAACGAGATGAAAATAGACCTTGACGAATCTACGAGATGATGCCGAGGAAAGCGAAAGATATTAGTGCGAATGTGTGAGAAGATGCGCGGTGCGAAAGTTTAAAATATGCGCGTGAGAGAATGTGAAAAAGAGGGGAGTGAAAGCGTGATAATAAATCAATGTTAAACCCATCATTATCGGACACTCGCAATTTCGGGAGACAAATCTTCGTTGACCGCCGTTTCTACGTATAAGTTTAGTTCTCTCGTTTATTCGAAAGCTGGACGCGACCACGCCCATTCGGCGCCCGATCGCGGCTGCACGATGCTACTTATCGGATTTTAGACGGACGTGGGGAGAAATTTATTCGTTATTCGCATTCGAGCGCGAGCACGATTCTTTTACCAGCGGCAGACAGATGGGCGGACGCGATCGACGTCGAACGGAGCCCCGTCCACGAGAGTACTCTTTACATACCAGTTTCAGCGTTTTCCGTTTTTAACCTATTGTGGCGAGAAACGGGACGAAGAGCAGTCCCGTTCTATGTGTGTAAGAACCATAAAAGCTTAATAAAAGAAAAAAAAACATTATACTATGAACTTACGGAATACCTAATAAAAGTAAGCCAAACCGTTAAGAACGTGTTTTATTTCTTTCGCTCCTTTGTACATCGTACTGCGTGCATCTCTGCATTGTACTTAAATAATCTGTCTTACATATATACTTGTCTCCTTTCACACAACTGATATTCATCATTGTATTATACACAGATATGTGTCATATAACGCATCAATTACCCACGTGCATCATTACTGTTCATTTAAAAAAGTGAAAAAAATAGTATAAGTCACGACATAGTCTTGCGATTTTACACAAACGTATGGAGCAAGAAAATTTATTATTATTAAATCCATATTAAATAAGTTCTATAACTTAGAATGGAAGCAATATTTCATCGATCTTTTAATCCACAGGATATTATAAGAAATCTTTCTTTTCGAATCGTAGATCACAGAATATTATATAATGTACCTTTTTTCTCACTTAATCTTCTTTATGTTTTCAGAATTCGTATATTACTTGCACTGTGCAATGATTCTTTGGAAGATGAAGAGGTAGACTACACCGATAAATCTCATCGGACCCATCAGCAGAACTTGTACACACAGCTGGCGAAACAATTTGACCGGTGACATTCCCGCACACAACGTCGTCATAATGAAACCTTCCAAACCGACAGTAGAGAAGAAATTTCTTGCCTGAAACATATCATTGAATAAAATAAACCGAGGAAAAACGATTTTTAATTAAATTCTATATAATATCGGCTTTCCGATCAAGTCAAAATAATTATTCAAGAAGCATAAAAGCCAAGATGTTAGTGCAATAGTCTATTTATCCTTCATATATAACGATAAACGTTTCTTAATTATTTATAAACGATTTTTAATTATTTTTCATGCACTAACCAGCGCATCCTTGAAAGCTTTCTCAGCAACGATCTCGGGCTGAATTAAATTTCCCATCTGTGATATGGCTTTTGTTTCTATCGGTTTCGACAGCTCTTCGATGGCATAACCAGGTGTATCTGTATCCGGTGGTAAACACAAAGTGACAGAAATGTCGTACGGCTGTAATTCCATTGCTAAACTCTCTGCCAAGCCACGTAGTGCGAATTTCGTGCTGCAGTAAGCGGTATATCCAAAGATACCTGCGCAACACATTTTCTTGTTTTATATAAACGTTTTATATAATAATATTATATAAAATATTTTATATAACTGTTATATAAATGGTATATAAAATGTTTTATATAATGTTTATGTATGTAAAGCTAGAATTAACATATATTAGTACAGATAACTTATTATGCAAATACCTAGGAGACCACCTTGAGACGACACAAGTACAATCACTCCTTCTTTGGAAGCTTTCATTCTTGGCGTGACAGCCTTAATGCAGTAATATGTACCCAAGAAATTCGTGCGCATCATTATATCCAGAGACTTTGGGGTGGTGTCTTCTATTTTGCCTGCGATCGCGAGACCAGCACAATTTACTAGCATGTAAATAGGTCCCATATCATTCTCCAGATCGGCCAGTGCTTTCTCGACGGTTTCATAATCTGCTCCAATATCTAAAGAGAGATACTCTACCCTTTGTGTATCTTTGTTCTCGCACGCTTGCAGTATTTCATGTTTAGCCTTCTCCAAATTATCCACATTTCTCGCAATTATCGTGACATTTGCTCCTTTCCTTGCAGCAAGAATCGCCATACATTTTCCAATACCGCTGGAACCACCGGTCACCTACGCAAAACTATATTTTACATTTACAAGATAAATACTAGATCAAGAGACTTAAGTAAGATTTAATATTCAATTCGATATAATTTCGCATTCTGCATCACTATATTTTAACAAAATGTTTTTTCGAAATTAAATAACACTTACGACAACGTGCTTCTTCCTGACGTTTTTTATTTTTTTTGTCCAAAAGAAATGTTCGTACACAAACAGAGTGCAGAATAGAACAATTGACAGAAGAATAAACCCTATAATACCATACAAGCCAAATATCATCAAATTGTGTTTATGAAGGAGATTATGAAGGAAATCAGAACTAAGATAATCGCGCGAGAACTCCATCTTGCAACAACACATGAGCGCGTTCCAACTGATTCTGAGGCTCTGAAAAAGCGAATGATACGACATCAGTGAGAAGAGATAAACCTTTGATTCAGAGCCTCTGACTCTGATGGCTATGACTCGCCTCTCTCTCTCTCTCTCATGTACCTACAGTGAATAAATTCACGCCATCTGCAGTCGTCAAATCAGTACTCTGTCTCAATTATCCATCTTATCAACTATAGAAATACTATATATATATATGTACATGCGATCACTGAATTTTAATTAAAAACTATTGATCCTTTAGGGAACTTTTTATGACTATTAATTAATTAATTTTTATGACTATTAATTCCCTAAATGGGAATTGTGCCCCCAGAGACCCAGAGGTAATTAAAGAGCGATGACACTCTTAATTTTTTTCCCTACATGGAAGATAAGCAAATAATAAATGATTTAATTTATCCAATCATTGTTTCATCATTTTAATATATGTTTAAATATTTTAAGTAATTTCAATAAAAATTGTGAAAAGTAAAAATAGAATTAACATATAAATTACAAAAAATAAGAAAATATTTTGTATTTTTTTTTTATATTTAATAATAATTTAAAAATAAGATATATTCTTATATAATAATTATATAATTTCTTTCCAAATTTTTATGTCGTGTATTATTATTCTGTTATATTTAACATAATACATGTAATTTATCGATTGAATCTTTCCACTTTACAATATATTCCTTAATTGTTCGTTCAATTTACAGTTTTTATTATAGGCATGTAAATTTTATCAATAAACATTGCTGATAATAAAATTGCGAATTTGGAATATAAAATAAGTCCAGTTAAGTGAAATGAAATTTATCCAAAATTGGCCTCTTGAATAATAAAACTCATTTTTATTACCTGTTATTTTGAAATATTGTTTCTTATTTTAGTCACAACATTACTGAGAGAACATTAACGCGCAGTGAATTTTTCACGTGATGCTAGAGTGTCATCTGCAATAACATTTTGTCGCGGTGTCTCATCGTCTCTCGCACACCAGTGGTAATTCAGCTACGATTAAAAATTTCACTGAATTGAGCAATATATTGTATAAATTCTTTAGCAAAATTGTTATATTTCATCGCATTCGACTACTCACCTGACGAAAATAAAAATTAGGGTAAAAATCGAATACAAGAAAGGAAAGAGTACCTAATAGAAACGTACACAAAGCTTCTAAGAGACAAAAATTGAGATAACGAAACGTAAAAGACGCGTTTGCTTGACGTTACGCGTTTCTTTTATGAAAATAGAAGCAGTTCTACGGTAACATGACTGCGAAACATAAAAGAAGCACAAGCCTTTGTCTCAATTTTCGCATCCGAAGCTTCGTTTACGCTTCTGTTACTGTCTTCTTACGTTCGACTTACAATCCAACTTTTATTTTCGCCAGGATTCATCAGCTTCGACCTCTATTTGTCATCAAGGATTTTATGTCTCTTTCTCTCACTCATTAACGGATAATTAAAATACTTCGGAGTCAGCTAGATTACGTTTTTTCACTATTTATATATTTCATTGTGATGAAATAAAAACTGCACGTAAGCTTGAGATTATAGAATTTTTACTGAATTTACCGCCGCGTAGTATCGGACTGATATTACGACCGACTGCATTACCGATCGTTTCTCGGTTCACAGGCTAAATTCCCTTGGAAATTGCTTAGGAAAATCGATTCACCGAGAAAAATTATGGAGGATTTTATTTTTCTCAAGAAAACTACTTTATTTCTCTTACGCGATATTTACACACAGCATAAAAATGAAGGAGGCCGAGAATCCAATACATATTGCACGCATCGATCCTAAGCGGTGCTATTCTGGTTGCATACGAATAGGCGCCAAGGGACGACCACTCGGAACCTCCCCTCGTTAAGGATGTCTACACTTGCTTCTCCGTTTGCCGGTACCCGAAGACGTTCCAATGGCGGTAAAACAGCGTCCTACCAAGATCTACATTCGAGACTTTGGGAATTAGAAAAAAATGTATGCATTTAATCATGACAGCCTCGTATTTCTGTAAAATCAACAAGAAAGTTAGTTAAGTCTCGCGAAAATAGAAGCAATTCTACGTGTAACATGTGTAGATTAGTGCGTACATGTGTAATTGCATGCATCCACAAGCGCTCAGTCATCAATGCAGTCAGAATCCATTACGCCATTAAAACCGCGACGCGACCTCAACGATTTCGGTTCATAATCTATTATGGTTAACGTATAATAACTCGCTGCAAGATTCATATTCGACGATCATATTACAACGATGAACGTAGTGTAATTGCTATTTTAATGCATCGTGATTATCCACGAAATACGCTTTTTATTGAAAACAGAGAGAGAGAGAGAGAGAGAGAGAGAGAGAGAGAGAGAGAGAGAGAGAGAATATTATTTATTAAGCGTTATTACAGATAAATTCTCAGTCCAGAAATTAAGTAACAAAAAATTTCTTTTTTACACACACACACACACACTGTGTGTGAAATGCATGAAAATTTCTCTTCTGTTTTCGCAAAAAAGCTCAAATGAAATATCTATTTCACTTCAAGTACAAAAAGTATGCATTAGTTCAGCAATGAAAAACAAATCTAGAGTATATATTAATTTCAATTTATACAGAAACATTATTATACAAAACAAACATATTCTCACAATTGCATAACATAATATAATATAAAGTGAAGTTAACATAGTATATTTTACATTAAAATATATATGTAACAAGATACAATATTATATTGCTATAATAATATTATATTATTACATTAAAACAGTTTTGCAAAATTAAAGAGAGAGAGAGAGAGAGAGAGAGAGAGCACGCAATCCGACGCGACACCAGTGACGTCACGCATTGCGAAAATTTCCGGAATACGAAACGCATGCGTCGAAAAGTTGCAGGATAAGCCCCCTGGAGTACGTGCATTCACCCCCGTGTTACCATAGTGCAAACCGTCCCCCACCCCGTCCCTGCCGTTATCCTTCGCGCAAAAGGTCACGTACCACCACCCTGTCGATCGTTCACCTCGTCCTGGGACTCGCTCCTGGTAGCCAGGTTAAAGCGGAAGATACGAAGGATACGCTTACGCACCGCGGTGATTCTTCAGATAAACAAAATTTGACAGGTTACTCGCGTAACTCACCGCGTTGTGATCGAAGAAGAAATATCGAGTCTGATAAGTTAAACGACATCGCGAAATGCCATTACAGTATTATTCCGAATAGTTATAGTAGCAAAAAATTCTAATCTCTCAGACCATATCATAGCCTTTATGTAACAAGTAAGGAACTGTAGATTTACTAAACAAGACACAAATAACACGATATCACTGATAATGTTATTACATCCGGCAATTTGATCAGCTTGATAATTATGGAGATCGTATCTATTATCATATTTCATAAAGAAGCATATCATATATCATTATATAGTCTGTTGTTATAAAATCTATTACAATCCGTCAATCCATCTCTAGATCGTATCTATATTAAATCGACAACGAAATTGAAACTTTTACTTCGCCACTAACCGAGGAAACGCAATTTCAACGGGAGGTGGTCACGGATAAACGAAAGATATACGATCATCCGAGTGCGGAAGTCTCGATCGGACCCGAATTCTCTTTTGGAGGAGGTACCCACGTTAAATCACTTGGAAGAGTCGACGGGGGTTACGGCGAGAGAGCGTCATCGCGCGACCGGTCGAGACTCGTCGCGAGAGGTAGCGAGAGAGCTGCGGCAGTCCGGAGCCGCGATTTTGGACATAGAGGAGAGCGAGCGTACATTGCACCCAACAGAAGGGAGTGTCCCGAGCCGGTGCACCCTCCTCCCTCGCAGCCCCCAGACCCCTGACTCCCGGCCAGTACCCCGCCTGGCGCGATAGCCTAGCTACGATCCTGGATTCCGTGTCTCCCGGGCTGCACCGGGGGGTGAACGCCCTCGCCTGACCCAGACTCAGAATCGATCTCCATTCGTTGCACGGTGTGTTAGCAAACCCTCTCGACGTCCCATCCACCCCCGTTTGCGCGGGCTGCCGCCGCCGCCGCCGCCGCCGCCACCACCACCACCATCACCACCACCACCGCTGTCTCCGCCACCGCCGACACTCCCTATGCACGCGAGAGAGCGCGGCGGCTGCCGGCTATCCTCTCGTCGTACTCGCGGATTTTCCGCGAAACCGCGCCGCCGTGATCTTAGGAAAAATACAGGGCGAGTCCCGGCGCGCGGGGAATCGAAAATGGACGACGAGGGAGCGACAGGGAACAGAGAGAGAGAGAGAGAGAGAGAGAGAGAGAGAGCGGATATGCATTTCGTACTCGCGCGAAGTACGTAATATACGTCGCGGCAAAATTCCGGCCGGGGAGATGAGGAAAAACTATGATCTGTGTGGCACGTATCGGCTGCCCAAGCCGACGAAAGTCGCCGGCCGGAACTTAGGTAGCCGGTTCGCGAGCTAGACGGACGGTGCAAAAAGATTCGTCACGTAGTGGAGAACGTATACGCGTCGCGCATTTACGCGCGATGTTTCCAAGTAAAAGCGCGAGTGCTCTCTTTTATTCATATCCCGACCATCATCGGAAGAGCTCGAAAGCCGAAATCCGATTTGTTTATGGGATATTCGGGATCGGGGAGATTGGAGAGAATGCGATTTCGTTCCCGCGCGCGACCCGAGGAGACCTTTTTCCGATCTCTCGTCAAATAGGATACCGATGACCCGACATGTTAACCAGAAAGGGAGAGAGACGCAATTACTTATGGCCGCAAAGTAAATTCGCGGCGACTGAGAAGGATGGGACTACAAGCTCCGCCAACGGCATCGCCGATCGTACGATACATAAATCGTGTTATAACGAAGAATTCGAATGTCCGTTGATGGCATGCTGTCTATTCTAGGACTCGAACGCGCATGAATGCTTTATGGAGTACTATTCCAGTCCTCAGCTTTCTCTGCAGTAGTGCCCTACACACCTCTAGAGCGTCCGTCGCGAGAGTCATTTTTCTGAAACACTCACCTCATTTCGCATATCGATTTGAATAAAATTCCATAAAATAGATTATCTCATTACGATCGTCGATTTTGCAGTAAAGTTCTTTTGAGGTTGCAGATATGAAATTGAATGATTATTGTCCAAAATCTAGATTGTTCGAATCGATTATAAATATGAGTTTTAATTATTTATATACGTAAGGAAAATATGCTCTAACGCATCTATATTTTATAAGGCTAAAACGGATTTAATTAAAAACAATTATACGTTATTATCTCTCATCTCGTCGTAAAAATGTTGCTCGATGTAACAATTTCGGAAAATTTCTGGAATAATGCAGATAATAATTAATGCAGATGTAATATATATAGGATTTGAAAAATATCTGTTTCATGACATTTCGGGGAAAATATTCACGCGTAATAAAAATAACTCCCAAATCAAAGGACGGAATACAAGTATTGCGCGATGTATCTGAACGAAACGAGAAACACGGGACGGTTTAATTGATCGCTGACTGTATCATGCCGCTCGGGAGGCTCTCCTCGTTGTCGGAGAGCGTCACTGGTAAAAGTTGCCGACTGTAAATACACTTCGCTTGGGGCGCGCGTATCTAACACTCGCGAGCGAGAAGAAGCAATATATGCTACATCGGTGGCTCTCCGGGCTGCGAAATGAGGCCATTTCACGCCCCTCGTGTATTCCCCGTGCGGTGCGTCCCCTTTTTCCACTTCAAGATACGTCAACGGTACAATCGAGGGAGAGTTCAGCGCACCGTCGTCGTCGGGGTTGCACAAGTCTCTCTCGCCCTCTCCATCCTCCTCTCTCTCTCTCTCCCTCCCTCTCTCTCTCTCTCTCTCTCTCACTCTTTCTCTCTTTGCTTCCTCCCACTCACTGCTCTCGCACGACGGTAGATCCACGATGTTGTGAGAACAACGCCTGATTCTAATGAAGTTTCAAACTTTTCGAGCCAAACCATGGTCCCAAGTGTACCGCGCAGCCGACAGACGCTCTGTTTATTCGAGATGATTTCGATGCACCGACAACCGCTGTGAAATGACTCGCGTGCGGGGATGGCACAGTTTCCAATTAAACTTTCCCCGCGACAACAATCTCATTTAATTTTTGCGGTCTCCGCCACGCCACCGCCGGTCATGTGTACATTAGCCAATTAACGTGCAATTTGCCGTGCCGCTTTTAAGGTCGATACTACAATACATCGATCGTCTCTGCGAAGAGGAAAGAAAGTAAAGAAACAAACGACAGACAGACGGACAATATGATTTGATTTGGTCCTATAATTCACACGATCTGAATTTCTATTCTTTCGTGACAAGTGTAAAATATGCCCTAATTCGAGACATCAGTCTATACGTCATTACCTATTTAAATTCGATTAAATTACGCTGCGATCGAAATTAATGGACGTTCTATGCTGGCGTGTCTACTTGCAATTCAGTTTGCATCGACAGAGCTCGTTGAAAAATGTCATCTCTTTTTCTACTTCGCGTCCGGCGTCCGAAGTGATCGAGCCTGAGTTCGTTGCACTACGAAAGTCTCAAAATCTCGAATTCGACTCGTCGGATGGCGACGAGAACGGATTTCCCACAGGAACGTCGACCGAAGCTTTTACCGAAGTTTCAAACTCGCCACCCACATCGCGTTCATCAAAAAAAAAGCTCAGACCATCATTTAATTAGTGGAATACCTAACGTTACAGCCATAACTTTAATTTCAGCCAACTATAACGGCTGGGCCCTTCCGTAGAGCTGTAAAATATTATATACAGAGCATTACTCGCAGACCAAAAAGCTAGGAGACCTACATTGCCATCTATTCTGTGGTATCTGTAAACTTCACCTGATTTGTCGGGAAAAAAATTACAATTGAAATTCGATAAATTACACAAGTATTTAATATTTATCAATTATTTTTATCAATCCAAAAATCGTTATAAGGATTTTATTTTTTATCTCTACGGTTATTAAAAACAGAAATAAAAAAGGTGGGAGAGAGTAATCTCTCGTTGACCCCCTCCACCCTTTCCTCCCACGCAAGTGGATGCATTATCCTTCATGGAACAAGGTGCAATGTCCGGGCGTAGCATGTCTCTCGCGTCTCGCTGAGTTGGATGGAGCGACTCCGGAGTAGCGGACCACGCCGTGGTGTCCCGCGACTCAATTTTAAGGATAATCGTGCTTACCGATCGAAGGGAAGGAAGGGGTATAGACAATGTTTTGGCGGCAGACGAGGTCTAAAGCGGAAACCGGCGGCGGATGAACGCAAGAAGGGGTGGAAAAAATTAAAGCATCGAGACGCCGACAGGGGCGTACACCATACCGCACCACGGCAAGGGTAGGTGCAAGGGAGAGAGAGAGAGAGAGAGAGAGAGAGAGAGAGAGAGAGAGAGAGAGAGAGAGAGAAGACAGAGAGGAGGGTTGTCGGCTGGCCGGGACGTTGGTGAGCGCCGGGATGTCAGAGGGGGTTGTATGGCGACGCACGCGCCCTTCGCTCGGCCCTGACTGCACCACGGGGCGGTTCAATGTTACGGGAGGGCACTGACCCGAGCGAGCAGAGAGGAAACCACCCCTCGGTGCACCGTGGTGGATACACCCCTGGTTATACCGTAGAAGCCCGCCGCCGACACCGCCGCCGCCGGTCCCTGTAACCAGCCCTGCGATGATCTACCCTCGACGTCCGCCATCCCCGCCGGCGAGCGTTCACCGCCCCCCCCCCTCTCTCTCTCTCTCTCTCTCGTCATCCTCGTCTCTCCGCTTTGTCGTTCTCTCTATCTTTCCGTCGCCGCTGCCGCCGCGACCACCACCCCGGCATTACCGATGAGGGTGCAGCAGCAACAGCAGCAGCAGCAGCAGCAGCACCACCACCAGAGCCCGGGATACCCATTATCCACCTCTCACAAATCACCTGGACCACCGTTTACGCATCGCGAAATGTCTTGTGTGAGCAACCGGAATTCTGACAAGAGAATCTCTACCGGCGTTGCCACTTATGAGATTGGAGGACATTTGCAATTCGCGCCAAGTATAATAAGAGTACATTCACGTTCGATCACTCGTAGGTGACAATTTACCACTGTAACGCAATCATACCGTAGTACAATACCCGTGAATGAGTACAATACTCTTAAATATTCTTTCAATAGAAAATACTTTATGGCCAAATTAAATTTATCATATTTATTACAGTATCAATAGATACATGTAATAGATATCTCTCTCTCTCTCTCTCTCTCTCTCTCTCTCTCTTTCTTACTAAAGTCATCAATTAAGTTAGTATTAATATCTACTGTTTTACGAGTAAACATTTTATATTAAATCTAATTATATGAGCTTTTACAGAAAAAGCAATATAGATAGATATAGGTCTAAAAATAATTTTGTAAGATATCGAATAATTTTGTAAAAATCTCAAGCATGATGAGGAATACTACAAAAAATGTTCACATTCCAATTTGAATGTTCTATAGAATTTATATTTTGATAGTCCAACATAATTATCTTCAGATTGTGTAGCTAGCTCAAATTCTAGATATCTCAGCAAACCGTACTTTCCGTGTATGCTTTCGTACTAATTTAAGCGCTATTTATTATAGAAAATTTTATTTATTATAACAACAACATAAAAGAATATCTGTATTTACGGATCAAAGAATTTGAGCATCGCGGATGTGCATGTAGCGCTGTCGCGCCGCAACTCCGCAGTCAAAATTATTCAACCCCTCGGGCCGCTACTCTAAGAGAACAAATCCCTTCTCGACCCCGAAGTGGGGTTGGTTTTTGTCGGTCAAAAAACTCGCTCGAAAGTAAAACCGCGTGACGTCGTGTTACGATTTAAAAAGGAGCGGAGCCTGTCTACACGACGTATTTACGAGCGCGAAAAGAAAAGAATAATGCATTGCAAGCCGACGTTTCCCGTCGAATAAATGCCACCGGATTCACATTCGTTGAATGAGAATTACAACTTGTGATGGGAATTGTTCTCGAGACAATCATTAAATCATTATATAAATCATTAAAGTGCGAATCCCTTGAAAATCTCATCGCGAAGTGTAATGGAAGGAACGTAATGGGAGTAATAAGTAACGTAAAGAAATCAGGAAAGTGACATGATGTAGAAATGGTAGTATATACAATACTTAAATAACTTCCTAAACTTTTAGATTCGTAATTTAATTCATAATTATCTTAAATTATCGAAACATTTCTTCACACAAACTTTCTTCCGTTTCCCATTCAGTCGCAAGGAAGACGCAGATTAAGTACGATGATTAAAACAAATTTTAGATCGTCTATTAACAGACACAGCAAACAGCTCTTTGATCAAGCTGATAATTAACTGGGCAATTCGATACACCCTTCGAGATCTAAGCTAATACTAAGTCAATATCTCGCAGAATCCAATCCTCATCGCATACTACGCGACGCTCGACATCAGAGGTCGACGTCTCGACGCCTATTCTCCGCGGCCACCTCGAATCGCTCTTAGCGGGGGGTTTTTTTTAAAGGGGTTGACTCGGGGAATCGAGTCGAGTCGGACCGATTCCCCGTTATGCTAATTTGTTAACGGGCGAATCGAGGATAGCCGTACCCATCATGAGAATAATTCGACTCGACCGGTCAAGTCTCTACCTCTTCTTACCCTGTCGTACCTATCACCCCTCTTCACTCCCAAACCACCACACCACCTGGTCCTCCGAAAATCCTCGCGTGCGTACGTACGCCGGGCATTCGTTCCGGAAAGTAATTCCTTTTCTCTTGAACGGCGTTTCGCGCGTCGGGAAACGAAACGTCGCCTCCTCGCATTCGTCTTTCACCGACGGGAACCGCCTCGTATGAGAAATACGCTCTACCATCCATCTTCGCGGAATCATCGGCTGAAACCAGGGTTGGTGGAAAAGAGAGAAGTAAACGCAGCACCGCCGGAAAGGAATTACCGCCGATTATCGTCGACACGAGGAAGATCGGCGAGAAATATCGTCGGCTTCCTCAGCGCTGTGGTGTGATGAGAAGATAATAAATTCCATAAAAAAGACCTCGTGGACCCCACCGTGATATCTGCGGACTCTGGACCGCCAATTAGGTACCAAGCATTTGTATGAGGCGATCGCGAAATCGTCATTTTATGCTGTTGTAATTAGCTGATACCAAATGTAAATATCCATTAAACATAAACGGTTTATAATATTGTTGAATTTTTTAATAAATTCGATGTATTTTTTAAAGTAATTTCTCGACTTAAAAATATAATGCCGAGACATCGGTATTTACAATAATAAGATTTATTCTTTGATAACTGTCGATTTTAATAATTCGATTTGTCGAGGAAAGGGAGAGGGGAGGAATTTGAACGACTTAATTGGTATATATGTCGAATTTTTTATGACCTAGATATCAGATTTATATTTCACTTCTAGCACGTCTCTCGTTATGAATTCCATCGTAAATTATAGAGTGTAATTTGGACGGAAAAAATTTGCGAAAAATGTCAACTTCCGTGAAATAGATAAATTTTTCAATTTTCTCTCGAGGAAACACATCGTTTCTTGGCTTAGAACCTTTTAATCGAATTAGAAAGATCAAAACGGTCAACAAAATTTTCTATCAAAGCATTAATCGCGCGCACGCGAAATTTTATTTTCCCGTCCTCGACAAATCCGAAGATGATCGGTCTACATCAGAGCGCCCTTCATCCAAACATTTCCCAAGCGCTATGCGGAAAAATATGCGCACAGACAAATTCCTCTTCTTGAGGAAAAATCGCAACGGGGATTCGGTCGCAGGTACGCTGCATCTTCTTCTTCATTCCTGCGGGGGTATATTGGAACGTTTCAGCGTCAAAAGAAGACAGAAATAGAGAGAAAGAGAAAAAAGGAGGAAGCCGATAGACTGATGAAGAAAGATACCTAAAAAGGAGAAGAGAGAGAGAGAGAGAGAGAGAGAGAGAGAGAGGGAAACAAGAGAAACAGGGGCCTACGTCGTTATTTCGCGGTGGATGCTGCGGGATCAATAGCGTGAAGAGCCGAAGAGCCGACAGGGCGAGCGAGACGGAGAGAGATCGAGGTAGAAGAGGGGAGTCTAGCTGAAAAGGGATGCGTGGAGGGAAGGGCGGAGGAAGAAGGAGAAAGAGAGAAAGGAAAACGACCGGGATGGCGGAGAAGGAGAGATATCGTACGCAGTGCGGTTACAAGAGCGAAGAGGACAGAAGGCGAAGGGTAACTCCCCCAGTTTCCAGCACCTTTATCGTTCCCGCTCTCCCTCATTTGCTCCCTTTTCGTCCTCCTCTCTCCCCTCCCCCCCCCTCCCCCCCTCTCTCTCTCTCTCTCTCTCTCGCTTTGCTTCTCAACACACCCTCTCGCCGATTATGCCTGTCTCCCTTCGTCCCTTGTCATCTGATTCTCTCCGTCTACCCTTACCACCGAACAACCCCCAGGAGTCGATGCATCCAGGGTCGTTGCTACCGGCAGCGAACGATCCAACCTTCCAGGCAGTCTCCTTCTCTGTTTCTCCTCTTTCCTCATTCAACCTACCTGCCTCTATTTCTCTCTTTCCGCCCCCCCTCCGTCTTTATTTCATTCTCCTCCTTTCTCTCTCACTTTTTCTCCTTCTATTCATTCGTCCTTCTTCCTCTCGCGATCCACGTTTTCTACCTGCACGCTCAATCTACACACGCATCGACGTCCGATACGCGAGTAACGTGGTATGTGGTACAGGTGAAGTCACCGGCCGGTATGGATGAATATGCGCTTTTTCTCACAAACATGGATCAGCATTCGCGAAACGGACGTCTGTCCGTGTGTGTGTGTGTGTGTGTGTATGTGTGTGTGTGTGGGTACGGCACGTTTATACGTGTACGTATCTACTGTTGATTTCGCGCGCCTGCATCGCCGCACCGAAAGAAATACAACCCGTGCCGGTCGCCCGGTGAACTTCTGCCCACCTTGCAACCGCGTGCTCGCGTCAACTTTTCAAGGACGAGCCGGCCGTGGCGCCTTATTTTTTTTCACCAATCGCTCGACGGTGCGCGATCGCGATTCCGATTCGATACGAAGAAATCGATACACGTATTTTTAACATTAATTTAATCTCGCGAGTTAATTGATTTACCGTTTCATAATTTTAATACTGAGAAGAGTTCATATTTTTGTATATCTTCAATTAATGTTAGCGATGAGGAACATTATACATAAGCATACAGAAAGAATGATTTTGCGAAAATATCTAAAAATTGTAATATGTAATATTAAAATTTTAATATTAAAATGATATAATAAAATTGTAATAAGTGATATTACTATATTATGGTTCTGTTCGAGATTGCGTTTCAAGTTTCAAAATCGTAAAAGATTTCGCAGCGTGCGGTGTTTGCAGAATCAGACATGTATTCATACTGAAATATTTCAACATTGAGATCCGTTTTGACCGAATATAAGATTTGTTTAATTAGATTTATTCCTATCGGTCGAAATTGATATCGTAATTTTTAAAAAATTGAAATTAGCTATAAGAACTGAAAATAATTTGGTTCAACCATCAAAATAATTACTTAGAAATCTCAAGCATAATAAAGTAATGCTGCAGAAAAGTGTGTATCTTCAAGCAACCACTTTTAACTACATAATTATTTTCGCAGCCTAGCAACATTATTTTAAATCTGTTAGCTATAGTTAAATTTCGAAGTACTTGAGCAGAGCCGTCCTTTTCATCGGAAAATACATAACTTTTTTTCAAGGATAAAAGTCCATTTCCGTTTCTTTTACGCATGTATTATTCGTACGCCTTATTCTACGTAACTCCTCGTCTGACAAGCTATAATCTATTCACGAAAGTGAAGTTCGCGACCTTTGGGACCGAGTTCTCGGGAGATTCTCCAACTTGCGTTATCCGCAGTAATCTGCAGCGGGGAGACCGATCAGAATTCTCTGTAGCGGTGAATCCGTGCATCGCGAGCGTCAAGCAACAAGAAGTCCACACATTTAGCTGCGGGCTACCATTTTCATCCGATCGCTTTGTTCAGTGACCCTCTTTCTCTCTCTCTCTCTCTCCCTCTCCTCGAAGTGAAAGAAGCGTCCACCTCGAAAAGTACGATGTCTAAAATTCACCTGGCTCGTAAGCAGCAGGACGATGAACCGCGACGACGAGTCACTCAGATTCATTAGCATATCTCGAAGCAGCTGAGATAGCAATTAGCGCGAACCTGATTTTAACATCATAAAATTTTATTCCTCGAATGCTACAAAGAAATGCCGAGTTAATGCTTTAATTAATTCATAACTGATTAGAGCATCAGGAAGGGTGCCACTTAAGTCATCCATTTTGCATTTTAAACGTCAAGTAAGTCGATGCATGCACTATGATTTGCTCGCTCGAGGTGAAATGATTATTGCTGCCACACCCGACCGCGCGCCGCGCCAGCCGGCCCGTGACTTTCTGGGTGTCGAGGATGAGCTTCCCGAGCTCTCTCTCAACTAGCTGCACGGTTGCAGAAGCGATAATAATTATTATATTATCATTAGCCGTTACTCATCCGCTCTCGCGACAGAAGACTGAGAGAAGCGCGGCGTCGTAATTCGCGGAACGCAATCCAAGGAGATGACGGAAGACGAATCTGTGCTGCATCCGGCGTACGTTTCTTTATGTACACACGAGATGTCCTCCGTCCATTGTATTCTCGCAAATAGCAAATATTTTTTGTTTATCTCGATTGAACGAAACGTGATCGACGATGGGAATAACGAGTTCGTAGGGACTCGATGATACATAGTTCCCGATCGTACTTCGCGGCTGAGGAGTTTCGGCGATACGCGAGTAAATAATAGATAGCTACTATCCTCCGATTGATACTCATCGATACTCCCAGCCCAGGTGCGTTTTAGAAACACCTACGTGACGCGCGCGTCATGAATATTTTAATTTTATTATCCATTTCGCGAGAGAGCCTCAGGCCTGGCGCGACGTGATGCGGAGAAATGACGCGCGAGCAACGTACCGTGTCCACTACGGTGCGACTCTCCTTCACGCTAAAAGCGCATAACGAGAGCGTTTGTTCCCGCGTACTTTCCTCTTCGGTGTTACCGAGCGTTGTCGTTGATATTAGACGAGAGATGCGACTCGCGAAATTATCGTAGCACGACCTGTCGAAAAATCGATTTCGCGCGCCAACGGCGATTACGGCGTCTGCCGTCCCAGGTAGCAAGCTGACGTGTTGTTTGTCGTCATTTTGATGTCAAAATGACGTTAAAGACGTGAGAAAAAAAAACACGAAGCCCGCGGAAACGTTTCTTTTCTGCGCGCGTTTTTAATATCCCGGCAGCACCCCGAGTAGCAAACTGACGTTTTTGTCAAAATGACATTAAAAGTGTAAAAAGAAGAAAAGGAGATCCGTGAAGACGTTTCTTTTTTCGTGCGTAATAATATGCCAGCACCCCAAGTGGCAAATAACTAACGTTATTTGTCATCATCTCGACGTCAAAATAACGACAAATGGCGTCAGTTTGCTACTTAGGGTGCTGAAATATCAAAGCGTCGCGAAAAAGAGACGTTTTTCACGAATTTTCCTTTTCTTTCTCTCTTCCCGTCTCTTTCTCTCTCTCTCTCTCTCTCTCTCTCTCTCTCTCTCTCTCTCTCTCTCTCTCTCTCCTGTTCTCGGAAATTATAGAAGTCTGGCAACATCGGCAAGTAAAAATTTCCATTCGCCTAAGTGCACACTTAAACCATCCCGATGAACGCTCGAAAGATCGCGCGTCATATTCGCGCTGCAAAAGGATAACGAGTATGTCGCACTCTCATTTCCGTCCAATGCCGGCGCGTAAGCGAAGTGCGCCGACGTAAACGACGATAAGGACGGCACGACGGTGGTGGTGATGTGACAACACGACGTGGCCGGGACGGCGTCGTGTATCGCGCGAATGTAAAAAGCGCCCGAGGTACTCGATCCATTTCACGGGCGGGGCACTGATAGCGATCCCTGCTTCAAACGCGTCTAAATTTAACTCTTTAACGAAATAATAATAACCACAAATAGAGAGTTATATATGACAGTTTATTAATTTTCCCAATTATCTAGACGATTTTACTAAGCTAAAAAAAACTTTAGCTAGATCTAAATTTTACTGGATCATCAAAATGATTACGTAAGGATGTCAAGCGCGATGATCCAAAAATTTTGACTCTCTAACAATTACTTTGCGTCCTAAACTAAAGAAAACATTGTTTATTTGATTGATTGTAAATTAATTTAGGTGTTTTTATTTCTTTCGTTGTCGAATATATTTCAATTAAATACATATATTCTCCAAAGGGAAATAAAGACGAATTAAATTAATTTAGTTGACTGAATTTTTCCTAAGTGCGTACATAATTATTTTAATTGTTGAGAAAGTTATTTTCAGATCTGTATCTAGCTAAATTTTCAGATACTTAAACTCCGACTTTTTCGTGTAGGATTAACCATGATTTAATGAACGGCGCTTTCGTAAAGTATCCCAAAGTACTGTAAAGAGTGCTAATCCAAGCTCGATCGCGTTAAATATTTCTGCATCTTGTGTGAGTCCCAGCTGACGTGTTCTTCAGTCTGAGTATTACATTATTTTAAAAATTGTCAAGTTTCTGGCTGAGTTTAATTCGTGCATTTGTATTCCAATTAACTTTGTATTCTATTTAAATCAACTTTGTTACAGGCTCGATCTGGCTCGAGGGATCTCACCAATGGGTTCGATTTTGTATGTTTAACCTACCCGAACCTGAATCTAAATATTTTCACTAGCGGGGAAAAAAAAGCGGAGAGAGGAATCAGCGTGCATTAAAGAAGACATCGTGCGTCGACGGTGGCGCGTCGAATTGCCAATACGCGCGTCAGGATTCGTATCGATTTCATCCCCCGTGCAAGCGGAGGCGGACGATGACATGTGCGCGTACGTATTTAACATGCACGACTCCGATGCGCGCGAGGGCCGCGTGTGTAAATCAACGAACTTTCGGACAGACAGACCGTACGTAGGAAGAACGAGCAAAATGGAAATGCGGATGCGC
>NW_017305071.1:3555675-3558331 GCF_001594115.1 Trachymyrmex septentrionalis
TGTAAATCAACGAACTTTCGGACAGACCGTACGTAGGAAGAACGAGCAAAATGGAAATGCGGATGCGCGAAATGCGTGGCTGACAACGGCGGGTGACTCTCCGTGCATCTCCGAAAATCGATCGAAACTCGGTGTACAAGTGCAGTTACGGCGCGCTCGTAAAATCGCCGTAAGGCGCCGGGGTCCGCGAATTAAACAGTTTTTCGGGGGAACAAAATTGAAAACTGTGAAATCGCAGCGGCAACACGTAGCGGCTGCACGGAGTGCAACCCGAGAGAAAGGGAGAGGGCACCTTTCGGCGGTGGTTTATCTAAAACGATTGGTTTTGCGGTTCTGCGCGCATTCGGCAAATCCAACGAAATGGAGAATTTAGAGAATCGATCAGGACACTATGGTGGAAGTGAAAAGCGGGAGAGGGCTTGTCGCGCAATGCCCGTTAAATTGACGTCGGCCTCGAAAATCATCGCGTTCCTGATGAACTCCGCGTCGCGCGATATCGAAATTAATGCCACGACGTGGCCGACGTTACGATTGACGGAGAAAAAAAAAAAAAAGAAAGAGTAGGTAGATACAGCATTTATTAACATTCTGGGGCAAGTTCCCTTTAAGAACGTTCGGCAAGAAATACGATTGGAATACAACGAAAAGTAATAAAAGTAATACAAAAGATGAATAATACAACGAAAATAGGGACGCAGAGGAAAAATGCAAGAAAAGACAAGTAATATAGAACAGAATTAAGTCGCCGCAAAAAAAAAAAACAAAAAAAACAAAAAGCAAATAAATAATCATAAAATTATAAAATAGTAAGGAAGAAGAGAAAGAGAGGGAACGAGGCTTTAATTAAAGTACGCGCAAATTTGAGCGATTAATAAGACCTATTATTAGAGCGAATCAAATTTAATCGCTATTTTGTGCATTTTTGCATATTCTATTAATAATCTCGTTGTACGATCACGAACGTGGGCTTGCGCAGGGAAGGAAAGAGAGAAAGAGAAAAAGGAAAAAAGAAAGCCGTAAATTACCGCGACGGTCGCGCACCTCTCTCGCGCGCTAATGAAATCCCCCGCCACTCTCGCTTCCTTGGCGCATTATATCCAATAAACTGCGTGTAACTTTATTACCGCCCCCTCCCCTCTGTGCTCCTCGACAACGAAATTACGATTACCATCATCTACAGTATTAAGTACACGGGCATTATTTTGTTCGGCCGGACTTAACCATCTTTACGAGCCGGCTCTTCAGCCTCCGTCACTCTCCCCCCCCCCTCCCTCCCTCTCCTTTTTTTCCTCTCTCGTGCGTTCTCCTCTTTTTCTTTCGTCCGATATTCTTTTTCCTCTTTACGCCACACCATACGGCGAAAAATATCCAGAATTCATGCGTGAGAAAGAGAGAGAGAGAGAGAGAGAGAGAGAAAGGGTTAAGAGACCGGAGTCCGCGACTAGCGGCATCGGCCAGGTGGTGCGCTCCGAATTATATGGCGCGCCCGCTCACGAATACGCACGAATACGCGTATAGTGGTACACGTACCTGCTGTCGAAATGCCGTCGCGACACCGTACTCGCGCACGGTGCATTCGTACCCGTATGTAACCGCGCGGGCGAGAAAGAGTAACAACAACAGCTCGGCGCGTCCGACTCGTCCCAGATGGGAGGCAGCTGCCAGACGGCCAAGACACCTGCCATACCCTGCCCTTCCTCCTTGATCAGCCGGCCGACTCGTTTCGAGGGTCGAAGAGGAGCCGTCGCCGCCACCGCGCCGTCGCTCTCCTTCTCTTCTCTCGCGTCGTCCCCTTTTACTTCTTGCCCTGCACGAGAGGCACGCTGCGCCGAAGATGGAAGACGCGCGCGTCACGCTGCCGTTGCGACGGTCATCACCTTCTCGGCCACATGCGGGTGCCAGTACGTAGCAGGTGTTGCCTTTCTCTTGTTGCGTATCTCTCTCTCTCTCTCTCTCTATCTCTCTACCTCTCATTATTATAATTAGTGCGTTAGTCCAGCGCGTGTGTGATCCGGTACGGGATACAGTCGGTCGACACGTGGCGACCGCTCCGGCCGATCACGGCTGCGCTCGTCCGCGTTATTTGTACAGGAGTCGTCATACGAGAGGCAATTACAAGTTCGAACACGCGTGTAATGAAGGAGAGTGAAAGATGTCTAACGTGCATTGCTCGAGAGCGCATACGCAATTGATATTGCAGTGCTTCGTTAAAGCTTAAACTCTGTTCAGGAGAAACTGTAAAAAGATGACAGAAAATATACTATTCGCAAAATTGCGTAATGTGTGCGGCATAAGTTTGAAACAGTTTTCTTCGTTATTACATCGTTTAATTAAGAATGCTTCATGTACAAAATAAAAATTCATCTACATAAATATTGCAATAAAATTCCGCAGTGCAAGAAGCGCGCGAAAGAGTATGTTTTATGGACTATAAAAATGTATAATGCCTTACTGTATAAATTAAAGCAGCGTGAGAGACTTGAGAGGCATTTAAGCAAAAGTTTTAAAAGAATATATAGTATTTAATATTACCTAGAGATTTAAGGTTATATATTTCTACAATGTAATGTATTTGAAATAGTTGAGGAAGCTGAATAGTCATTTATTCATTTGTAATTATTAATGATTCTTTTTTTTTTTTTTTTTTTTTTTTTTT
>NW_017305071.1:3558431-3564092 GCF_001594115.1 Trachymyrmex septentrionalis
TTTTTTTTTTACAAAAATATATCAATGGATTATGAGTAACTTCCTTCATCCATTTAATTCCCAAACGTTCACCTTATCCCAGGAGTATTTGAATCAACGTTAAAGCGAAGAAAATAAAGTTACAAGAAGTAGAAAGTGACTAATTACAAGTCCCTATTCTGTAACTCTTCACGAAAGCGACGAGTATACTTTGTTGTCGCGCAGATATTTATGACAAAAAAAACTGCGCGACGACATTATAAGGATACCTTGTCAAAAGTTATACATAAAATAAGCCTCTAAGGGCGTCATTTAATGACACAAGTCGCAGACGTCACTCTATCTTTCTCAGCGTTCAATGGATTACGATATTTGTATCGACTTGTGTCATCAAATGGAAAGCACTCTAACTGTATTTACAGGTTGTAAGAAAATATAAGAATAGTAAAAAAAAAGAAAGATATAAGAATAGAGAGAAATATTATACGATGAGAATGTGACGAATAAAATTTTCACAGAATTATTGCAAAAAATCACCGCTGCATTTTTCGTGCACGAACACGCAAGACTCGAGCTTGACGCAGTAAAAAAGTTCATTATACCGACAGTGGACCAACGCATCGTCTTTTACGGCACATCCTTTAGCAGTCGTTCCCTTCCTCGACGTACACCGTCACCGTCTCTTCCAACCCCACCAGCGCTCCCACGTGGCACGGGTGCCGACTGCATAAACGAGCACGCGCCACCACCTGCTCCTTATTATCCCTACCCCGGTGCAGAAGGAGCACCCTGCAACCCTCGCTCGCTCGGCAGACCTGTGTTATTTTCTTCGGCGCCTTTGCTGTCGCCGCCGGATAAGGGAGGCGCCGAGTAAAATCCTCCATGGAATTTTCTCGTTCTTACGGGCTTACGCAGTTCGGACAGAAAGAAAAATTATTGCAAATAATTTATACGGAACTTTCTGAAACCTTGAGCAACGCTCGTGCCAAACTTTGGGTTAATTATAGCTCTATCAATTTACTTGAAATACAAAAATATATTATTGCAATTTTAATCTTTCTCTCGTTTCTCGAGAGACATATTCATTTTTCTTTCGATAGAAATATTTTATTTTATTTTTTTTTTGCCTCTTTATAGGTTTATTGCGAGAAGGAATATACACGAGAAGCGCACAAACATTATAAATTCTTGAAATTAAAAACATGCAAGGCCTTCTATGACGCGCTATCACGCGTGAAGGAGTCAAATGCGAAAGGATATTAAGTATACGATGTATCTACTAATTTCCCTGTCCTTGTCGGATGGCGCATTTGTATCTGGGAGTTGGAATTGCTGTCTGAAATATTTAGCAGTCTAGCCTTGGACATATAAGAATGAGAGGGGCGTTACGACGGCCGAGGGTTAGAAATATATAGGGGTAGTGCCGATCCGTGTTCTACGAATGAGGGATCTTGAAAGAAGAACGATTTAAAAGAAACTCAGCGTGTATTCTCTCTTTACCTTCTTCTCTCTCTCTCTCTCTCTCTCTCTCTCTCTCTCTCTCTCTCTCTCTCTTGCTTCTTAATTATTAAAAACTACAGGTTTGAATTCAAGATTTTAATAACTCACAAATGTATATTGTTTGTTAGCCATTCGCAGTAATTAACTACGCGCGAGTAATGAGGAACGCGGAAAAAGTAATATGCGTTACATTAATAATATTACATTAATAATGTAGTTTTCAATTACTTTATATGCCATATGGAACGTACTATAAAAACAGAGAATGTTACCACGTAAGCGCCCACTCATTTTTACTTCAATGGCTGAAGAAAAAAATTGCTGATGGATAATGTTATGGAGGAAGAACGACGGTGCTCAGAGTGCTGGAGTTGGAAGGAAGTACAAGGAGAGGTAGCGAATGCCTGGGATGCTGATACCGACATCCACAGTGGCAGGTTTCACCCAACAACGCCTCTTCTTTCTTCTTTCCTCTGTTACCTCTTTCTTGTTTCTCTTTCTCTCATTCTCTCTTACTTATTATTTCTATCTCTCGAGAATATGTCCCTTCCTGCTTCTCACTCTGATACGTAATATCAAGAACTACTACACCACGTATTTCCGTCTCTCATATGGCAACTGTATGCGAATTGTGTTATATGATATTTGCGAACGGTGTAGATTTCCGAAGGGAGAGATTACGCGTGTAATTTAAACAGCGAACGAATGAGACGAATAATTGCAATGCAGAAAATGATGGTTCTAGGCTATAAGTAATTTTCAAAGAAAGAGCTGAGTAAAGAATTTTATTCAGAAATCAAGATAAAAATCAAGATTGTGGAATAATTAATGAATAATTATCAATTGCTTGTTTTTATAAATTTCTCGATATTTCCAATTGCAGCTGCCAAGATTAAAACAGAAATTTTTTATTAAGTCATATGAGTAACATTTGCACAAAACGATTCTGCACATTCAGCGTTTTCAAAAAGGGTGCGGACTTACTCTTGGACTTAGTGGCGAATTTTTAACGAGAGAACGGAAGATTCTTTCGAGTGCGCGATTAATTAAGAAAACGGGACGAAGAGTGACGATCATCTTGAATTGAAAGGTCCCGTAAAAAATGTCGTATTTTGCAATTAGCGTTCCTTTTTGGTATCCAACGTCAATCAGACCTCGCGTGTACGTGTACGCGCTAATTAATCCCGAATATACCTTGAATTGCCGACGTCGATAGGGAGAAAGAGAGGGGGGAGGGAGAGAAGTAAAATAATTCACGAGGCCTCCCCCTCTCTCCGCCCCGTTACGGAGGGTTCGGTACGACGCGGCGTTCTCTCTCCTCTCTCGGTCTCCGCACCCTCTATTACCACCCCCTACCACCTGCCCTCTTCCTCTCAGCCTCTCTTGTCGGAGCTCCCTCTCCGGTGGACGCCCGTAATATTTACGAGCAAACCGTCCGGTCGTTCGCATAGAAATTACCAGTAATTCGCTAATCGATATCACAAATTGTTATAAAGAAGCAGATAGTCTTTTGAAAAAATTTCACTGCAAATAGGCACACAATAGTTAAATTCCTCGTAATTGCTTTGTCTGTTAAATTAAATAAATAAATTTTTAAGCAGTTACAATTTAAAATTACTGTCTACCATTTTCTTTTTAAATTATTGATATTTTTAATTTTAACATTTCAATTTATTTACGTCGGTTTATGTTTGTTTACTGTCAGTATTTTCTTTTATCATTTATATATTTTTTACGTCCCACATTTTTGTCTAGAGATTTATTTAGATTTAATTTGAATTACTTAGAGATTTCTACATAAATACATCTATTATTATAATCATTATTAATCTAGTTTTCAAAGTACGGATAGAGCGAAGAAACACGTTATTCCACTACGCGTCCCTTAAAAGGCCTCCTCATTTACGAGTCAAAATTGCTACTCCCACGTAATCAACTCTGTATCTGAACAATTTCGACCCCGCAGGGCCCATGGCGGAGGGCGAGGCCCCTCGCCCTTTTCCATCCCTCCGGAACGACTGCGGTTTTCAGTGTGGATCCGCAAAATGGAGCGACCACCCTTTTCCCGATACGTGTGCTGTGTCGGAGGGAAAGAGATGCGAAAAACGGGGAGATCTGAAACGGATGTGGGAGGAAGGGAGCACATAAACCTGAACAGTGACGAGAGAAGGAAACAGGAAATGCGAAAGGCTCGAAAAGAGTTGAGTTATCATAGGACAGTTATGAGAGCAACAATATCCAAGTTTTTCGCGATAAACGGCAAGGCAGAATCGAGAACAATACGCGACACACGCCACTGTCTGTTGTTAACGGCAAAATCAACCAACGTAAACAGGTTGCTGGAACCGCAAGCCAGAAATTGAAACCGACATAATTCCGATGTAATCTGGGATGTTGCTGTAGACTGACAAAATGATTTCCATTCATAACGAATGAAAATAAATGTACTTCTATATTTTTCTTCACATTTATATGTGTGTGTGTGTGTGTGTGTGTGTGTGTGTGCGCGCGAGAAGAAAGAGTTTTGCAAGAGTATTGAAGTTTGCGCGCTACGGCAGCCATCTTGTTTGTCATGCATCGTATGGGTGCACGTAGAAACGTACCATCGATCGATATAGATTCTTTGGGAGAGTGAGTAGAATTAATCGGTGTATTCCACGGCGAAAAGGAATTTTCACGAGATGATATATTCTTGTTGCATTTCGTCACCTTTGTGCTTCCAATTTCCTCATACTCGAAGTCGTCGAGTCCTCTTCCTCATCCACCGCCTCCTCCTCCTTCTCTGCGTTTCCGTGGTTCTCGGGCTGAGGCCGGCTCGGGGATCGCGAGTAGCGTAGGGCCGGGGGCCACCACCCTCGCAGACGGGGATGGCGGGGTGCAGCAGCCAGGGACAGAACCGAGGAGGTGGATGAACCGGGCGGCAGTCTGCAGAGTCGCGCATACATACATACGCGCCGTGCACGTGATAGATGTATGGAGCGCGAATACGCGCGCACAAAAGCGCGCGTAGAAGCCATAGGCGGGTGGCGGGAATTGGCGTGGCTGCAGAATACAGAATGAGAGAGAGAGGAGAGAGAGAGAGAGAGAGAGAGAAGCAAACAGGAAAAAGAATGTTTCTGTGAACGGGCCAGAGAATCATCAATGTGGATGAAGAAGGATAGTAATAAACATATACACGGGAAAAAGAGAGAAAGGGGAGCGGATGGAAAGAGAACCGCGAGAGATCCAAAGGGGGTGTGAGAGTGCGGCTGGGTTTCCTGGGTTCGTCGCCATGACGACGAAACCTCCGCTGCTAGACCAGACAGAGATTCGCGCCACCACCGACGAGAACGTACACACAAACGCACACACGTCGGGAGAGGAGGACGGGAAGGAGGAAGGGAGGAAAGGCGGAAAGATGCAGAAGGAAGGAAAAAGCCGGGAGAGTATGGACGCGCAGACGGAGAGAGAGACGGCATGGCGTGGGAGCGAAATGGAGTTCCGTCTCCATCCGAAAACTACCCCCGCGCGCGCGCGAGCGCGGTTCCTCCAATCGTGCAGTACCCTCCAATCGTTCCGCAACCCCCGCCGTCTAGCCATCCGTCGTTTGTTGCACCGAGAACGCCGGCCCAGTGACTCTCAACCCAGCCGAGAAACGTACTAACGTATCGAGTACTTCGACCCCCTATTAGCAGAGTTTGTTGCACCCCTGTCAGTGATTCTCCCTCGAATCGCTCTTGGAAAGAAACTCACGTCGAGATTACGTATTTTCAGCAATTCAACAAAATGTAGACTGTTTGATCTTAACAGATTCTATTAAATCAACATTCCTTCTTCTGGTAGTCAAAAAAGTTCTAAATCAGATATATTTTTAAATGCTAAATTTTTCTCTTGTTTCGAGGAAAAGTCTCTTCGTTTAAACGCAAGATTTCTAGATGTGAAATGAAAAGGTATAACGAAAAGTTAACGACAAAAAGTGCTGCAAAAAATATTTAAATGCGAAAGGAAGGTTCAGAGGAAAGGCGTCGAAGATCAATGAATAGACGAACATTAAATGTGATATTATTTATTAATATAATGTATTTTATAATATATATACATATATATGTATGAGTGTATGTATGTATATATATATTTTTTCATATTTATTTTTATATATTTCATATATTTATATCTATATATCTATATATATATATATATATA
>NW_017305071.1:3564192-3567846 GCF_001594115.1 Trachymyrmex septentrionalis
TATATATATATATATAATTCATTCATTTTTATTTAATTTATCCTCTTTCATATCATTAAATATATACGTGAAACCCTGATAGATTGGGATTAACCGTGTTATTTCCCTTTCTCTCTCCCTTTCTCTCCGTTATCATTCGCACATGTATAGTATATCTGATGTTCGTAGGATGCACGTACACATATCGAGTGCAGAGTATCTTGCGTACGTATTATACTTAAGCTCGTCGCGCATCCCTTCTGCCATTCGGTATCATATACATATCTCTATTTCTCCCTCTCTCTCTCTCTCTCTCTCTCTCCACACACGTACTTTTGCTTAAATAACAATTTTTTTAGCGACGGCACGGTCGAACGACTAACCGTCTCCTGGAACACGTTTGACTCGACGTATCGTCTCTCTCCAGAAATGCAATGCCAATGCGAATACCCGATGCGAATAGCGCGCGAGTTATGAGGCAGGGTGTAATCTCAAGCGTAGAAGGGAAGATGGAAAAAAAAGTGAACAAACGGCCACAAGCGGACGCGGTCGATGACGCGCTGCCGATGCGTCTCGCATGCGCCGGCGGACATCGAAAGTTAAGAAAGGCGAGCATTCAAATCGACTCGGCGCGGCCTCGACGCCGCGAGATAATTATTCAGATTAATTCAAGCGTACACTTTTTCTCGGCGCATAATCCCGGCTTTGATCATCCTTTTCTGTAGGCGCGAGGGGACCACCATCCTTTGACGGGAAAGAGAGATGGTCGCCTCTAACGAGTATCCAAGCACAAGAGGACTACCATGGAAGTGATCGATAGAGGGGCACTGCCGCTTTACCGATCCTGACCTGCCCCTATACTCGCGCGATTCGCACAGCACGTATTCTCTGCGGACAGGCCTGGATTAAAGAAAATCCGCGGCATCGGATTTTCTTTATCATGTTTAAGCGATTCGCAGTCGCCGCCGTCTTCCACGGTGCTGCGGATGCTGAGAGGAGAACAGTCCGTCATTGCGTATTTGTCGCGCAATGATTGGCACGAAGTCTCCCTTCCTCTTTCATCTCGGTAAAAGATAAAGATTTCAAACGCTTCGTTAAAAACCCTAACAGCACACAGACCTCCAGAGAGCGTCCTGAGAACGTTCGTATGTCCTTTGAACATCCCCAGGATGTATCCCGGATAAAGTGTGCTATTAGGAAAGCGCGCGCAAAAATAAAAAACCGTGTTTTTAAAACCGTAAATTTAATCTCTGAAATTTCCCAACTACCAGCGTAAAAATCTAAAAATCGCGAAAGACTAAATCTAGGCCTGTCGCAAACGCGCACATATATACACCGCTCGAGGCTACGAAACAGAAAAAAAAGAGGCGTGAGCGCAAGTGGACCACGGATTGCTCCTTCCAGTCGAGATGTCTGGTACGATGGTGATAATATTGCAAAAATAGATTTCTCGTGAATATAAACTCGTGATGTGAAAACCGGCCCGAATTTCATTCAGTTCAGCCGTGTCCACTCTCCTCCCTGTCCTCGAGCGGCGAAAATGTTGGTGCGCGGAGACGCACGCTCATGTTCGAGGACGAAACTCTTAGCCCTTTACTAAGAAAAACACATTTAACCGCCTAAAACACATTTGCGGTACAGTCTTTAACACTTTTACAGACAAACAGACAGACAGACAGGCAGACGAACAAACAGACAGATATATAAAACACCGAAGGAATATGAGGATGTGTGCGACCTAGAGATCTTTCCAATAAGAATCTGAATGCGAGCCGCAACTTTTGTATGCGCGATAATAGTTTTAACAAAAATCTGCGAGAGAGAAGAGCGTACACTATTTCTTTCTTTTTCTCATTATTCTTTCTTTTTCTTACGTATTTCTCTCTCTCTCTCTCTCTCTCACACACACACACACACACACACACACACACACACACACACACACACACAAAAGAATTGTTAAAACGTGGTGGATCAACGAAAAGTGACTATCTCGTGCCCAAGTTCTTATTAAAGAGTCTCCAGTGCGACCTGGACCGAGCGGGAGACATTCAGCCGAGGATATGTCGATTACAAGGAGTACGCTAATACGCTCGACGGCCATGATTGATCCTACGATTTATCCTCCAAAACGTGGTAAGAAACCGGCGTCGCGAAAAAAATAGCTTTGAGCATCTGTTTTTAATTAAACACGAGTCGGAAGCACGAGTCACGATGGATACTCGATGGGATGGAGCGGCCGGGTTGAACGTCCGAGCGCACGTCGTACATATCCAACACGGGGCGATATCTCCTCTCGATCCGATGATCCGCGAACGCTCGTTATGCGCATACGTCGTCGGCGATGCCGGGTGCGCGACGGCGACGACGGCAGCGACCTGACCCTCAACCGTGCACTCTCGCACTCGGCGGTATAAGTGCTCTTACATTTGGAACGAGATCTGCGTCATTGAGCCGCGCACTACGTCGCTACGCCACGTGCCGATGGTATTCAAAGGTCACGGCACGTGCCGACTCACAACCGAGTGGTCAATATTATCATCGTACCACTCCTGTGTCGCCTCCATCGTCGCCGCATCTTAATCGCATCGCCGATGCACCGATACACTGATTTAGATGAGAGATTCGGCGACGCGCTTGAGATCGATCTATGTAGAAGAACGGAATGTACCTCACGGAGCCGCGTTTGAATCGCGGGGATCGAATTCGACGATCCCCGATGAGGGAAGTTTTTTTACGTATCTTTGTGTTTGTTTCTCTCTTCGAATCCATCGATTCGAGGGGGGAAACGAGAGAGAGACGCGCAATAGTCACAAAACTAAAAGGAATCCTCCTTTACATTTTTAGACTCTTTATAAATTTTACAACATATTTCACAACATTTATAAAAATGGCTATAGAGGCGTTCTTTATATATTTCTTAATTTTATGAGATTCAACAGTGTACGGGAAGGGAGACTTTAGCTATTCATTTCTCTCTCTCTCTCTCTCTCTCTCTCTCTCTCTTTATAATACTGTACTTGTATTGGACTTTGTTTCCTTGTACCGACAATAGATCTCGTTTCCCTCTTCAAGTTGATGGTTATTAATTAAGCAGTAATGGACACGCTTGTAGGAATTCGCCGAAACGGTTATCGCGATAAATGCGAGCAACGTGACAGTCCAGGTACTGACTCGGTGCCGAGGAGGTACTTCCGTTCGCCAGTCGTCGCCGATCAGCCGCGCGCACCGAATTAAATATACCAGTCGGTCGCAGGGCTGAGAGAAACAGACTGTCGCTCGGGATACGAGCGACTCTCGTCGAAAATACTCGCTTACTATGATACGAATGCGCGATAAAACGTGGATTACAGATATCGAGGAGTTTACAAGACGAAGAAGGAAGATGAAGGGACGAAGGGGAGGGAGGGAGGGAGGATATACATGTTGAGTTAGCGCGACTTCGCGTCGTCGCCGATTATTGCGTTACTTATACAGATGACGTTTGTGTCAATGAAGAAGATTAATTTGAGGCAAATGGATAATACGCACGATCCTTACAAGCACGTAATATTGCTAGAATTTTATATGAATATTATTTACCTTTATTAATATTTATATAACATCCTAAAAATATTGTGTCTCAGAGATCATTTAAAGGGAGGAAAATGGGGGGGGGGGGAGAGGAAAAAAAGA
>NW_017305071.1:3567946-3569389 GCF_001594115.1 Trachymyrmex septentrionalis
TCCTCATCTTTTATCGTTACAAAATTTGATAAAAATACTTATCCGGTCGTCGGCGACGTTTCATTTTTTTTTTTTTCTCCTTTTGAGTAATTTTTTTATCTCATCACCCCTTTAACGAACATCAATTCGGTTCGTTAATGAGTATATCAGTCTACTTTGAGATAAAGGGAGCGTCGCGAGCCGCGGGGGCCACACTGCTCCTTATTACATATTACAAGAATCTATTGGTATCCTCCATTCCTTCCTACGTTTTTCTCTGCCGCGCAGAAACGGCAAATTTCGCGCGCCCGTTCTCTCTCCTTTCTTACGTCCCATTACATAGAGATTAATATATTTCACTTACTGGGATATTTATAGTTATCGCTTACACCGAATACACGTGTCTTACTCATAAATCCATTTCTCTCAGACGTACGATTAACATCCTGAGCGTTGTGCGCCTCCTCAATCGTTCTTTCCTCGTTTTGAGCATGGTATTAATCATCACCGCGCGCTGCGTGATTTAGGATACACCCTTCAGTTGCCTCTCGTTAACGTTAAAAAGAGTTTGGCACCGATTTTTTTGTGACGTTCCACCTCCTCGATCCTCTCCTCGATTCTCTCTCGCGGCTCTTTCACATCTTTCTCTCTCTCTCTCTCTCTCTCTCTGTCCTCCTCCTCCTCCTCCTTCCGCATTTTGCTCGTGGCTTTCAATTTTTCACTCCACCTCCGTACGCCGATCCAAAGTGCTGAGAGGAACCGAGAGAGAACGAGTCCGACGGGTGAAAAGGGGGTGAAAACTCGCGATTGAGCACCCTCGGCTAATCGAAGGGGTTTGCGCACAGCGGTGCTCAAGCTCGAATTAATCGATGCAGGGCTGAGCAATAGTATACCGTCGTTTTTTTTTTCGTTTCTTTTTTTTTTTTTTTGCAAAATCCGTTCGTCTCCGTCGACTTATCTCCAGTTCGTCTGAGCAATCTGAAGATAACGGCGATCCATACACGCGCCTCGGCGAATCCGTTCTAAAAATTTAAATACTCGAACTTTTTCACCGATCGAACGAGAGTCTGCCGCCTTGGAATCTCCGGCGCGCGTATCCCGGAATATCCCAACCGATACCAGGGAGTCGATTAATATGCTCCTAAGTGATAGCGATCCCGATTAAAGTGGCGATGAATGACGAATCGTCGAACGAAACGGGGGTGAAAAAACGAGGGAGGGGTGGATAGAGGAAGGTTGGAACCGAACGGTGGGAGTTCGTCGAAATAAGATCTACCTACTAGGCCAGAGAGATCTTTTCAGATTGTGTGTTCAGGAACTGGCAATTCAAAAAATATATACTCGTATGTAGGTACAGATTATCATATTTCTACATATGATAATATCCTTAAAGTCGCGTATATATTTAACGGGGTGGAACGAATGAATCGGGGGAGGGGGGGTGGGGTGGGGTGGGGAGGGGAA
>NW_017305071.1:3569409-3570501 GCF_001594115.1 Trachymyrmex septentrionalis
GGGTGGGGTGGGGAGGGGAAGAGGAGGGTCGGCGCGGGTCGGGACCTCTCGAGAGTGGTTTTTCTGTACACCCTTCCCCATTGATTTTCGCGCATTCTCTCACCTCTCTTCTCGCCCGTTTCGGTCGTCGCGTCCGCCGAGTTATTCCCGCCGTCGCCGCGACGCCGAAATCGACCGTCAGATTTCACGTACATTCCCAAAACGCACATCGATATTCCATCTCCGGGTCTCCGTGGCGCACGTTATTTTCGCCGCTCTCATCATTTCACGGGCCCCGCTATGAAATATCATCGAAAACTAGATATAATCTGTTTCTTTTTCTGTTTTTTTTTTTCTATTTTTTTTCTCTTTTGCTTTAAATATTATATTAGCTTCTTAAAATCTCTCTTGTATCGTATCCCTTCCTCCTTTTGTCCGTCCCCACGTTACGTAGATAGTCTTTTGCGTTAACATCCTATTAATCTTTAGAGAAATATACGTATATAATACTTAAGTTCCGTTGTCATTCCCTTGCCGTGTTTCGCGATATTCTTTCCTTTTAATCCCCCCTTTTTCCGACGTACTGAAATTTCTCGCTTTCTTCGCTCACTCTTTATCTTCCGCGTTTCGGAAAAATCGACGTAGTCATGACAGGTTGTTACCACAGATTATCAGAGATTTGCATATAATATGCATATGCACTGATATATGAGAACTGGACGAGATACGTGAACGATCAAAGTGCACAGTGATATGAACAAAAAACGATGATGCGGCGATTAGCAAAAATACGAAGAGCCTCCTTACTAAAAATTAAGCACAAATAATTAGTATATGCCCGATGGAAAAAATTTCCCCAATGGGAAAACTTATGAGATAACATAAAGTCTGTTTGATATAAAATACAAAAATATAAACCAAGGCGAAAAGAATTGATTTGGTGGCAATCGATTGAGAGAAATAGATTGCATCAGTTGATCGTGTCGTGCGGCGAAAAAAAGAAAATAACTTTACACCTTATTGTAGAAGATAATATATATTTTCTTTCAATATATTTTATATATATCCTACATATACATAAAGCAATATATAAATATATTATCGATATATATA
>NW_017305071.1:3570601-3575341 GCF_001594115.1 Trachymyrmex septentrionalis
TTTATGCAATTCTTTATGAAATACCTATTAAGGACTCGTTCTTAAATCTGTTACGAATCTCTGGCGACTACTAAGAAATTTTACAAAATATCCGTTGCCATACTCGCCCTACGGCATATCTCATAAATATATATATATATACGTCATATGTATATATAATATGTATTACGTTATACTCTCTAATATACAATTTCCGACAAATTATAAAAATATTGCGGCGATATATCATAGTCCAGTTCCAGTCTATATATCGCATTATACATGCAAACACTTAAAAAGGAGGAAGCTTGAAACAACGTTAAGTAAGAAAAGTTTCGCGGAACGAGCAATCTACTTCTCTCTCTCTCTCTCTCTCTCAGACGCAATTCTAGACGTATCGCGAACGCCACATTTGGCAAAGGCTCTTCGTCTCCGTCGCCAAAACGTTCGGAAAGGGAATTAAAACTGTATCTAAAGAAGGAGAGATTGGGATTGGATAGATACACGTGGTAGCAAGAGCGGTTTAAATTTCTGCGATCTACAGTTTTCATTAAAGTTTAATCTCCCTGAGAGAGCTGCCACGACTTCTTTCTGCACTACATGCGAAAAGTCAAATGCACGATTCTAAGCGAGAAATTGATGATTAAGAAAGAAAACTTATCGCGTGAGAAATCGAATTCGATAATTCAAAGAACGAGAATAAAGGAACTTTGCAATAAGATCTTCCGATCTTTCACGCACACATACACACACACACACACACACACACTGACCACTCTTGCTTCCGGAAAGGAATGGCAAATGCAAAAAAAATAGGAGAAGCACTCCATGGAAGAAATTAAATCTTTAGTTATTGTTAAGCAGAGGAAAGATAGAGAGAGAGAGAGAGAGAGAGAGAAGAGGAGAGGAAAGGATGGCGGAGATCGAGATTGCGAGAAAGAAGATACGAGAAATTCCCTGCGCGATCGCCTCGAGCAAGCGGCGATCGCGTCGTATCACTCACTCTCATAAAAGAGATCAACGTTGGTTTTTTTTTTCTTCTTGTTCTTCCCATTCACACGCCTTGCGTACACTTCTTAAATAGTCTCATTTACTTTATTGCTTTGTAATTCCGTATTGAAGACGCACCGGCTTTATCTAGGAGCCGAGAGAAAACATATATGATAAGAGATTATGTGACGGGGGGGGGGGAGACTCTTCAGGACGGGTAATTGGGAAAATCGAGGGATAATAGGACTGACTAGTTACGGACACTTGGGACTTTAAGGGATATTCACACAGGAAAGGGGGGAGGGTTTCGGGGGAGATCTCATTAGATAACTAGTAGACAATGACATCACATAACATATGTAAAAATTATAGAGATTATTAGTGTATTAAATGCTATATTAATACACATATAACTATTTATATATTTTTCTGTCGTGTGTGTGTGTGTGTGTGTGTGTGTGTGTCATATCTAGACTTATGTTTCTGTATGCGTTTAGTATATAAACGTGTGCGTGGCTGTGTGTGCGGCGTGTGTTTAGCATCCGTGCTCGGGATACACCCGTGCGATTGGCGTGAGTGTGTGCACGCACGCATTGTGTCTCTTTCTCAAATTTTTTTGTTCTTTTTTTTTCTTTAGGCCTTAATCACTCATTGTGCAGAGTACGCAGAGACGCGGGTGGAGAGGCGTTATCTCGCGACAGCTCCTCGAGATAGTGTCGCATCCACTCGCGTGTGTGTCCGAACAGGCTCGGGATCCACCCCCTTGGCCGGCAGCCGTGATAGGTGCGGACAAGAAATTTCCGAAACATCGGATCACGCCGTTTTTCGCGATAACGACGGTAACGACGATCGTTCGCAGATACCTTGCAAAAAATCCTCGGCACGCACCTTTTCGCGCTGCGAGGAACGTTCCGTGAAAATTCCCGCCCCAGCGTGCCCGGGACCTAGGCGGCGTTATACAACGGCGTAGTACACACGTCGACATAACGGAGGCCCTTCGTTAAACCGCCGATACCTTTAATTGGATCCGCCCGAATTCACGTACCGACCGGCAACGGCAATCTCGATACCCGACGATTTTCCGTTTCTCTCTGCTCGCACTCCCGCGAGCTCGCTACCGCACTCAAGGAACACGCTGGGAACGTATCTTCGTCCTTTCTCCACCCAATTTCCTCTCCCTCTCCCTCTTTCTCCCTTTTTCCCTTTTTCTTATCTTCCCCTCTTCTGCCCACCCCCCACCCCCTCTTGCTTTCCTTTCCGCGTTTTATTCTCTCAACAAATCGCTGAACGAATCACCGTTAACACTGAATTATCATTATTTATCCTTATATCGTCTGACATTTGTATAATATCCTATAGTGTCTTTACAAAAATATATATATCATTATTTCAGCACTTTGGCTATTGGAAACCTATCGTTAAATAATACTTCTTCGACATTGGTCCGGACGCGTCAAAATGATTCGAACGATGCCAACGAATTGTTCCGCTAGTGTGAACAGAGCTTTTCTCTTCCATTTTCGGTTTTTTTTTTTCCACGTTTTCTTTTTCGTTTTTTTTTTTTTAACGGCACACAAGACTGCATTTAAGTTAGTTTGCTTTTATAGGACGCGCTTCCTCACTGCCGATGGCGTGTCATCGCGGATCGACGTTACGTTACGTTACGGTTACGCGCAATCTTGGGAGGATCTTGGGATTCTGCAGAGTCCTCGCGGATCCCGGCGACCGCGAGATAACCGCGGACTGGATACACGCAACGTTATTTGGTTCGACACAACGCGGCGCGGCGACGACGGCTGCACCGTCGTACATATTCACGGAGGTGTTGCTGCTGGTTTATTACGTTGCACTGTGTGTGGGGAAGGGTGGGAATATAATAGTGTACCTACTTTCTGTATTGTATTCTCTTCTTGCGGTATATTTCTTCGTTTCCTCGCGTTACGGATAATCAGTCAGAAAGCTATGCGGTATCTCGTAAAATACGTATCATTATATATATATACTAATATACTATATATATATATATATATCAATACGTATGTAAATAAATATATATATACAGGATAACGATGAATATATGTATATAAACAGAGTGTCCCGGCTTCTACGGCTTGCTCACCATTCGCGGATTCTGCGAGAGAAATTTTTTTCCATCTTAATGACGAGGGGAAATAATTTTGCCTAAATCTAGACGTTTTCCAAAATTTAAGAAAATAAAAACCCCATTTCAATTTTTACTTCATTTCCGTTTAAATATTAATTCCAAGAATGAATTAATTCGAACGTGCTCATTGAAAACTGTCGCAGGAAAGCGAGATTTGTCAAGGAATCCTTCGAAAGGGAAGAAGTGCGAGGAACCTGAAACATCCTGCATATATAATATGCATAATATATACTGTGTGTGTGTGTGTGTGTGTGTGTGTGTGTGTGTGTGTGTATGTGTGTACGTGTATAAGTATATATCACTTCTGCACGAATCCGTCGCATTTTCAGCCGTTATTTTCTTAGGTAGTGAAACGCAAAGTGAGTGAACGAGCGAACGTGATGATCCGCGAATGATCGAGATATGACCGATAAGGTTTGAAAATGATTGAATGTGCCGATTATCATATCTCGCGACGGACGTCGTACATTTCACCTTGGTTATCGCCCTCCGCCGTCATCCCTTCTTATTATCATTCCTCCCTTTTCCCGTCGATCTTTCCGGTTTTGACCTGTGTTACACACACACACACGCGCGCGCGCACACACACACACACACACACACATTGCCGATAATAGACAGTAACACACACAACACGGCCGACAGTGAGATATTTTCCGGCGGCTATAGTCGACTATGAAATATAATAAATTTGTAGTTACAAGTACACCCCTTCTTTCCACCACGCGGTGCTCTCACCCCTGCGTGGCATTCACTGCACTCTCTCGATTCTTGCCGCTTTAATTTTCTCACGTCTGTGCAGCCACACTTAAGTAACTATAGGCTATAGGAGCTTTGGGCAGTAGTATGTCCTTCGTATATTTCCTTTAATTGTTCACTTAAATTGTGCGCTCGCGGGACGCCGAAGCCAAACGTCGTGGTAGTCATGGTCGTCGTAGCATCCTCCCGTCGCTTCCCACCTATTTCTTACTTTTTTCTTTTATCTCAGATTCCAACGAGAAAATACCGAACGAGATACAAAAGAGATTCGATGCGGGAGGATCGTTTTGCATTTTTTTGTACTCACACATCCTCTCCCGGTCTCTAAGTACGAGGGCCATTGCGCTTTTGTATATTTCGATAATCGTCGCCCATTGCAGTTGCGTTTTGCCACGTTTCACGGATCACGATCTGGTTTATGATCCATTTCCACAAAACTTCTGTAGTATTCGTCGTATGTATTCTACGTGCTGCTACGACGACGCCGCGCCAGTCGATCACACTTGAAAGACGTCCCGCGATAGTCTCGTAACGCTAATTAAAAATCTATGGTGTCCCGTCTTACTTGTCGCCGTTAAAGGCTAACATACGCTACACTGATATAAATATATATATATATATATGTTCTCCAAATAACATACTGATAAAAATAATATATCGTGTAATGAAAAATGTAATAATAATTACACATGAATAATAATAAAATAACATGTGTAATAAAATAACGCGAATCTGTTCATTTTATTGAGATTATCATTTTTGAGATTGAAGTGACGAGCCTGTTTACAAAATTGAAAATACTGTATCAGAGTGACAAGTTCATAAATGACATGCTCGTGTCATGGTGT
>NW_017305071.1:3575388-3577147 GCF_001594115.1 Trachymyrmex septentrionalis
TATTATAATATATATATATATATATTTTTTTTTTATGTATCATACACAGAGCATAAGTATATAGTATTTATCGTCATATATATTTAGATTTAAATATCATTTTAAACTTTTATAACGTTTCATATAGATCGAAAAATAAATATAAAAATAAACCGGGCATTTAGGTATTAATATTTTGTATCAATAAATTTTTTTCCCTTTCCGCCAGCTTCTCCTCCGCCTTTCTGTCATTCGCCGCACAATTCATATTTACTCTCTTTGCCTTTTTCTACTTCTCTCTTTTTTATACTATCTTCTCTCGCCCTACAGCGATATCCGTTTCGTTCGTATTTTCTTGATTTTCGGCGTAAGAGCGAGACGATGGTTGGCGATCAGAAATTATTCGCGAAAAGAATTTCTCAGATCCGGTCCTTTTAATAATCTGCTGTGAAAAATTATAAGTGATAGCTCTTGTGCATTGCACCGATAAAACGTACATCTTCGTAACAAGTGAAACAAAAATCTTGCCTTCATTTGTGCTATTATTCAAATCCCCATCGCTCTCTCAGGAGTCTGTCATTAATTAGATACGTATCGGATACTTTACAATCGTAAATTGAAGCGGCGTACTTTCCATGATTGCGAAAACGACAATCGTCAAATTCACGCCGGCAATTTCGCCATAATTAGACGCTGATTAACGGCGAATAAAGTTTATTCTATATAGGTTCGCAAGACGCTGAACGCAAGTCGCAGATTGTAAAATTTTTATGTCTATGTAGTCTACATAGATTCAGGCAACGGGCATTCTCTCAATCTGACATCGCATGAGAACAATTAACCGTTCCCGCGATCATATGCCTTGACTGACGCGTCCGCATCGACGCAAGACGTGAAAATTGAAGTTCACCCAACTTCGATGCGTCCTACGTTTTGCGTCTTATACCCTGCTTCGATCAAAATATTGTGACTTGCGACCCGTGTTCTGCGTTCTATGCAAAATGTGTCTAATCGCGCAATTTCATCAGTCGTGGCATCACGGTTCACGTTTATTCATCGTCCATCGAGACGCCTAACGCCGAGTATCGCATTCTCCATTGAGCCTCAACACGAATCGTGCGTCCAAATAATATATCAGACGCCTATTAAGCTAACCCCCCCCCCTCCCACCAAAGCTAAATAAATTCTAACAGATTTCAAAATTAGATGTTAATTAGATGCTAATTAGGTACTGAAGTGCAAAATTAGATGCTCGAGAGGTTAACGTAATTTCTATCTTGTGAGAGCCGACCATGCGAGCAACTTTTGAATTCGAATTTTCCTGCCAAACGGAATGAGCGCTTAATTCGGCGATTTAATATCTTTAAATAATATTAAAAATACATATTTTAATACGAAATTTGTCGGAGTGCCGAATTTTTTAAGATAACTCCTCTCTTGTGAGTCGACCATTCAACCGCCTGAGAATGGCATGCATAATCGGATCTTATATTTAGAACGGTCTTAAGTACAATCTTAAGATGTGATCATGAATTAAAGGGCTGTATTAGCATCTTAAGACATTACTTAAGACGATCTTAAAAATAAGAACCGGCTATGAACACTACCCTAAGTTCTGCATATAATCCTGTATATATTTTCAAAATATTTTGAAAATTTCTTGGAGCACAATTAAGTACTAATTAGGTGCTAAGAAATTATCAAAATATTTTGAAAATATATTTTGTTATATTTGTTATATTTTTTTTTTTTCATTTACGAAATATTTTTTTTTTTGGTG
>NW_017305071.1:3578094-3580491 GCF_001594115.1 Trachymyrmex septentrionalis
ATATAATATATTTATATAATTTTATACTCGCTTAGTCCTATCTGTGTAATTTTAACGCACCTTTCAGATATATCTGGCTGCACTGCCACTAAAAAGACGTCTCACTACGTCTTTTATGTCGTCCGTTTTGGCTCTAAAACCACACGCGATTGTTCTGTACGAGTGAAATGAATTGTGTATTCGGGAACTAAGTCATATTTTACCTAATAATACTCGCAAATATACATGTATCGGCCGTTTACAACTAAATGAGAGAAGCCTGTTCCTTCGAATCTGCCACTTTTTTCCACAGTGTCATTCTTCCGTGCAAAATAAATCAGTACAATGGCACATCCTCTACATCCTCTACCACCGGCAATGATTAATTTATCAAAATATACATTTTTGCCATGTGAATAAATCAACCAGAATGTCCGTTTCATTTTTCATTCGTTTCAATTTAAATTGGAGATAATGTAGATTAATTATCATGCGGAGTATTGCGTTGATGATGAGCAGTACGGCATAACGTTTACACGTATGCCTATATCATATTATATTGATAATCGCATTATTATGTCGCGCTTGCAATTGCATTGCTTCTCGTCACACGTTTATTAACTGAGAATCACTGGCGACAGATATCTATTATCGAACGTCATATGCATACGACACGCCTCACCCTTAAAATGCATTTGAAATACACGCTAGTGTTTCCAACCGCCTACACAATCTACTAGTCTTGTCGAGGTAAAAAAAAAAAAAGGGACTTAAAATTCATCGTCATACGAAGTAAGAAGTATTGACATCTCGTCTTTGAAAACTATCGGAGCCTGTCTAACTGGTTACTCCTGCGCATTCCGTAGTTATAAAAAAAAAAAACCCGACCAACTGGGGGAGCTGTTTATATTCGTATCGATATCGATCCGTAAAAGCATTGTCGTTTCAAAACAAATCCGACAAGACTCGCGAATGTGAAGAGATCGTGAATCTTCAAGTCGTCAAGGAGAGAACTGAAGGAACCGATAAGCGATACAGTTTCTGGTCTTGTCTAATATTCGCTAATCTTTATAAAGAATAAAACATTAATAGTTTCGAAAGCATCATGATCGGCGCCTATCGTCGCGTGATATTCGGCGTACGAGCCTAATCAATAATACGTATAAGCGAATAGCGGCGGTGCCGAGCCAGCTGCAGCGTCGTGCGACCGTAATGGCTGTCTGGCAATGAGATCACAAAATATTTTGATCAAGGTTGAGATCCCCTGGTAGCAAGTCGTAAGGGGATGGACGGGCAGGGCGTCGCCGCGTCTCCGCGACCCCTACGAGCTATCGACCGAGAGAAGAGAGAGAAAGAGTATCGAAGGCGATGCAGTGCAGAGAGAGAGAGAGAGAGAGAGAGAGAGAGAGAGAGAAACGGAAGGAAATAGCGGCGTGAAAACGTCGTCAAAGATGAAAAAAAATAATTTGGAAATCAATAGATATCAATAGAATAGAATTTGAAAACATTCTTTTAAGACTTTTATAATATATACATAAATCGCAGAAAGTTCAAAGAATTTTACACAGGGGACACGGTGAAAAAGAGCAAAGCTTTTATGCTCATTCATCTTTAAGTTTCATCCTACGGGACGATAATTGCAAAAACACCTCGGATTTTCTTTCGCATTTCAAGCTGGAAAATCGTCATAGTTAGGAGTACTCAAAATAAATACAATCCAATTTCTTTTTAATTAGTTTTGAGTGAAATACATGTTATTGCGCAGTTCCTAAGCTCTCTCGTGTCACCAGAGCACTTTATACATATATATATATATATATATATATATCGCGTTCTCCTACTCTCGAGAAACTTCCGAAAGAAAACCAGAGATATCGATCGATGAAGATCCCTACAGAGCCACATTGAATACTTGAAGGCTGCTGTCGGATATTGCGTTCCGTCTCTACGGAATCACGGAGCTTTTCTCCTGGGTGCAACTCTAATTGTTCCGGGACGAAACTGTCGTAATTAGGAAAATGTCAAGCGAGAAAACCGTTTCGCGAACAGAGAGATCGATTCGATTGACAAGTTAAATTCAGCGAGATACAATTCAACCGACGCTCCTCCAACATTCAAACGAATCTCGATTCGATTTCAATAAAATACGAATTAATAATGAAATTAACGGGAAGAAAAAGGCTTTTTCACGGTTCAACTTAACATCAAGATCTTTATCAAAAATCTACCTGAAGAGAAAAAAAACCGAAATGTGTTGCCCGATATCAGATCGGTCTTTCGCTGAATTTTAATGATCGACACAGAGAAAAACGTGGCACAGATAGAACAAGATACAGGCCTGAAATCGGCCTCGAGACAACCGTCCTCCGTCTCTCTCTCTCTCTCTCTCTCTCTCTCTCTCTCTCTCTCTCTCTCTCT
>NW_017305071.1:3580591-3589653 GCF_001594115.1 Trachymyrmex septentrionalis
CTCTCTCTACCCTTCCATCGTTTCACCTTCTCGCGCTCTTTCAACCCCTCGTGGCGGAGCGTTCGCTGCGATTTTCCAGCGGCGACGTATATGCCGCCGGCCTATACATACATCAGAGCGCGAGCCGTGCGAGAGAGACCAATGTCGTTCCAGCTATCGATCTACTGCGGAGCAATAGAGGCTGACGGGAGAGAGCGCGCGAAATGTTGCGGGGGTTGGGGATGGTGAAGAGAGAAAGAAGAAAGGCGCGAGGCGACGGCGGCGGCGGCGACTGCCGTCGTATATTAGACAAAGTACGCCGCGCTATCATCATCGCGCGAGCTAATGCAACGGAATATGACTCACGACGATTTAAACATTTTAAACGCATGCTGCGAGCCGTACGGTTTTTACGTCGTCAATGGCGCGAATGAGCGAGAAGACGCTGGATAATTTTCACATTTGTTTCCGGTAGATGCAGCAAAAATCTTTTCGACCCGAAGACGTATCTCAATCACCGTAAGTTTTTTCAGCGACAAGATTTGAAGAGAGACCGAGACGGAAGAGAGTTGTAATCGCGAAGTGATGAACCGCGAAAAATTGCAAAAAATACGCTGGAAGAGAAACAAACAGAATTCGAGAGAGAGAGAGAGAGAGAGAGAGGAAACTCTCCGCGAGTAATGTAATCTTGATATCCGAAAAATTGGAGAGCGTCGGGCCGTGAAACGGCAACCTCGGCCACCATCACGAGGACGGCATCGACCGCAACCCCAACGCTGCAATGCGACGTTGCCATCCCAACGGGCAACAGCCCTTGGTGCGGCCGAGACGCCCAAGGGGCCGACGAGACAGATTTTCGTGGCACGTTCCTGCGTATCGTACCGCCGACCGGTTGTCGTTCGACACGCGAGACCGTCAGTAAAGCCGTAATCACACTACGAGTTTGCTGGCTGCGGTTCCCAGTCGACGGCTCTATTTTAGCCAATCACAATGCCAGCAAGTTCGTACTCGCTGCACCGTGATTGGATTTAGCGAAACTAAAATCGTCAACCCGTAACCGGCAACCCGTAACATGATTATGGTTTAATGGAATCAAGAAACGGGGATGGAACCATAAATATTTCCTTCCTCAAATCTCATATTCACGACAGCTCCGTCCAAAATTATGCACGCGCGAGTAACCGACGGCGGTAACACACGCACACAACGCACATATTTCGAAATCGCATAAAGACACGCTCAATCAAGTACAAGATGGCATAAAATTAAATTAATGAAAATAAAAGAATCTTATACGGAAATGTATGTATGAATAATAGGTACCGAAAAGTGATAAGCCTGGAGCAGACATATGGCCGTATCGCATTAACGATTGGAGATTGCATGTGTTCGCATTTGCGTCTTTTGACCAATCAGAAAGCTGCTGACCAGCATTTCCTCTCTAATTGGTCAAAAGACGCAAATGCGAACACAAATGCAATCTCCAATCGCTAGAGTGCGATATGGGTGTAAGGAGATAAAAAAAAAGATGGGATAACAAATACAACAGAGGTATACGGATAACGCGAGACGCAGAAAAATAATGAGAAATTAGATATTAATGTATAAAAATCACGTAACATTTTATTAAATTTGTTTCCAGTAGGTATATATATGCAAGTGTACGCGTCGTGTTTCCTAGACTCGTAATATTCCTCCTTTTTAATAAAATATTTTTGGTACGGGTTTGCATAGGAATCCTTAAAATATATGTATATTAAACGGCAATCTCTCTTTGTTTTTTTTTTTATCCATTTTGCTCGTCGTTCGAGTCGTCACGAATCCGCCATTCGCACGTTGAATGTCGGTACGAAGTAGAATGCAGTTTTCTACACATTGCGGTTCGTCGTCACAATGAACAACGTGTAATTCGTATCGTATAAAAATAAACGTATTTTGACGATAGAGCGATGGTCGATGGGTATATCGATAATGCGCGTGAAACGACATCCGGCGCCACTGACACGTGAGACGGCGAATATTATTGAGAAACAATGCTCACCGCAATATCATATTGGTATGTATAAACATAAAGATAATTCGAAGAAAAAAGTAAATATATCAGATAAAATATGCATTACGGTATAGCAATCGGATACTGTTTCATTTAAACATTCTTTTTTTTTTTTCGTGAACGATGATCGCATAATTCTGTATAACAAGCCGTCCCAGAGCTACCGTTCAATTACTGTCAATCGCAAAATATTAGAGGGAAATTATGGCTTGATTTCGTTATTGTGAGAGTTAAAAAATAGTGAGAAATAACGCTATTGTTAGTAGTCTTTTTTTCTCATTAACGAGGAATCGATATATTGGTTTAAAATTGCTTCGTAGAGTAGCTATGGAACACCCTGTATAACGTGTTTATCTAGCAATAATAATAAAAATAATATATCGTAAAAGACAATAAGTAACATAATAGTAATATGATGAAATATACATATATCTATGTTGATTAATATAGGACAGTCGGTTGTGTGCGGTGTGTTTGATTGTTTCAGTGTTAAATCATCATTCAATTCTCTTAATGAAGAACCCGTAATTAAGCGACGCCCGAAAAGTAAACGACTGATTAACCAAACACAAAGCTCCAAACAACCAGACAAGAACACAGGAAAGAGAAAACATAAGTACACATTATATAAAAATCATATTATATATTAAAATATTCATAATATAATAATAATAATAATAATAATAATAATAATAATAGTTGTAATATATTATCGCGCGTCCACAAAATTACATAAAAAAATATAGAAAATAATAACCTTGCTGCTTCTATAATTTATCTCGTTCATCTTTTCTCTCTCGCTCGCTCGCTTTCTCTCTCGCTCTCTCGTCGCTTTCATTCTGTCTCTCTTTCTCTCTCGTATTGATTTGAGTACAGTACTCTAAAAAATAATTCTCGCGTGTCTCTGTCACTCTTTCGCCCTCGCGCGCGCGCGCGCGCGCGCGCGCGTGTTCGTGGCTTTTAGGATTCTAATGTATCCGGAATAATAGTAGTCATTAATTATAATTAGTATACATATATGTCGTGTGTATTTTGCCGCGATTGTGTACGAGGATTGTGTATGTTTCGTTCACGGCGGAGCGGGATAGAAGCGTAAGCTCGGGATCGTTCGCTTTAATATCATCGTTTCGCGTACAGGGTACACACCTCTCGCGCGCAAAAGAAAAAAAAAAAGGGAAAAAAAATGTCGCTAATTTCGCGCGTCTCTGCGTTGTCCATCAAGTTAGACAGCTCTTAATTGGAGATTAAGGGCGTCGACCAACGAAAATGATCGCCCTTTCGTTCGTGTGTGTACACTGTACGCGATCGCGGGGGAGAGGGGGGGAGGGGGCGTGTAAAACGTCGGGGAGACGCGTCAGAGACGAAACACGGGGGATACACCGGTTTCGTTCTTGCCGTCACAGTACATTTGACGCTGCCGCTTTAGATTATTGCTGCTTTAGTTAACATTATTACAAGGAGAGATTGATTATAGCTATCGTCAGGGAGCGAGCGACAGCGTCGCGCTCGACACTGTGACGGCGCGACGAAAAACCTGGGCTCCCGTGAGTCCCGTGAGATGTGTGACGTTTTTATTCTCTCTTTCTCTCTCTCTCTCTCTCTCTCTCTCTCTCTCTCTCTCTTTTTCTCAACGACTCCAAACAATAATGAAGGGAAGAGAAGCGAAACATCTTAGTTTTCATCTAGTTTCGCGATTCACGACTAATGCCCAAACAATTTGCGATAGTGCGTTTTTCTCCCTTTCGCATTATCCGGCCGCGATAAATCGATTGATGAGTCGATCCACCATCGATGGGCTTCCATCGATGGGGAATAGGTTGAGAAAAAAAGAGGGGGAAAAAATGATACAAGGAAAAAATTAATACGCAGAAGGAAAGAGGAATATAGGCAGAGAGAGAGAGAGAGAGAGAGAGAGAGAGAGGGAGGGGGGGGAGGAGAGATAGAAAGGGAACGATGAAAAAGCGAAACGGGAATACTAGCACAATAATAGTTACACATAACTTAAATGATAGATACACAATTAAACTGAAATTAAAACATCGAAATAATAAAATATCTTCGCGTACATATATTAAGAATCTCTCTGATAAAAAGATCTTCATTCTCTCTCCCTCCCGTCGAACCCCCGCATCGTCGCACTGCAGGGGGCCACGAAAAAAACACTGAGCACAACATTCAATATATATGATATATGATATAATAATATAATAATCGTAATCATAATAATGCGATAACTACAATAATGCGTTTATATATTTCATGCACAATATATAATTAAAGATAATTAAAAGGGTGTAAGTAAGAATTTTTCTAATGTCATTTCTTTTTAAAGACAAAATTATATTTTCTCCTCTCAATTTTTCTTCTTTTCCCATCTCTATTTTTGCTCCTGTTAAATGCTTGCCCTCTTTAAATGTTTCTCAGTCGAATGTATTTCAACACTTAATTAACCGTTTTTTTTTTCTCATCTCACTATAATCAAATCTAATATCTCACTATAATAAGGTCGACAATCTGATTTGTTTTGCACGACTACTCAGTGCAGCATTAATTTCTTCATCACGCTGTAATGTCCACTTGTCGGAGGAACAAGGCTCAGACATCTTCAATCTTTAGTTGTATACGACAATAAGAATATATCAATTACAATAATATTAATAATAGCAATATACGTATTCATATATATCTTTTTTTTTTTTTTGAAATACTGATTCCTATAGTCTCAGGGGCGGTTGCCTCCCTCGGATCGCGCGTCACAAAGTTCGCACTGTCATCCTTTGCATCACACAGCCTATTGCCTTTAAAAAAATTTCTCACTCCCGCGAAACCTGAGAAAAGAGCGCAACCCCCTGATCTTTTTCCTCGCGAGATAATTAACTTATATATTTCTTTATATAGATGTAAAACAACAAAAAAGAAAAACGACGTAAGACTGGCGTAAAATCGACGAGGAAAAGCGCGAAACGAGTCAAACTACGATACGAAGCGCGAGAAAAGGAATGAAGAGAGACGTCGCATATCAGCGCGAACGCAAAAAAGAACAAAAAATATATAGAAAGGAAAGAGAATTTACGCCAATTATAACGCGAAACGCCGCGTACGCGAAATCACATGAGGAGAAGCAAGCGATTCGAGAAAGAGAGAGCTTGAAAAACTGAAGGGGCAGTTCTCCATTTTATTTTCTGAGATCGAGTTTGTGGGCTGAGAGCTGAAAACGCAGCCGCGCACCGACGATACACGCGTTTGGTCCTCCTCGATCGGATCGTCGTCACTGCTATCGTCGGTATCCGGATGACGGCGACGATGCCGATGAGAATGATCGCGAATCGACGGGGCTCGTATTATATCGGCCGAGAAAACACACGCGTTTCGTATATGCGCGAACAATTAATAAAAAGTTTGCAGTCTAGGAGAAACGGCGCTCTTGACCCCGCTCGTACGTGGCCCCGTCTTGGGCCCAGCTACGTTCTTTTAAGATAATTAAGTAGATACGTGATAAGTAATTAAAAAGGAAACGCGGTCATGCGCGTTCACGAGCGTTTGCCCTATCTTAAATCTCCGGCGACTCGCGCGGTCCGCGATTATTTTGGAGCGCGACGCTGCGAGTATACGAGTAGCGGCCTAAATAAGTCGCGACGACGCTCCCAATAATGCAGGAGTTAACGATAATATAATCATATATAGGGAGATGAGATTACAAAGCTGTGCTCTCTCGCGCGCGATTCTTTTCCCTTTTTAATATTTAAACGGTAATCGCGACGTAGAAATATGTTTATATGTACGCTGCGTGTTTTAATGCGTGTTACGTGTATGTAGTCTATATCATATTTTTTTATAATATACATATATATATAATATATTAGGGATATTGAAACGTTCTCACTCATGTCCAATCACTATCATCCATCGTCGCCGGCCGATAGCTCGCGCAAGCCACGAAAACGATAAAAATCAAAGAAGAGAGAGGAAGAGAGAAACGATCGAAAGGGGGAACAAAAATGGGCGCGGAGCCGGAGAGAAACGATCGATTCCTTTCCTTCGCAACGAGAGAAAAAATGCTGGGAAGCGCTCGGAACAAGAAACGAGCGAGATGAGGGCGCGAAGAAAGCGCGGAAAATTAACGAATAAAACAATCACTCTCCCCGAAAACGATCGTTCCATGAACCCGCGAAAAACTCGTTACACTGCGTGACGTGTGCCATGTGCACAAATAAAAACTACACGAAATATATACTATATATAGAACAATAATAATAATTAATAATTATATTAATAATTCATAATATATCCATGTGATAAAAAAAAAGCAATAAAACGTATTAATAATAATAATGTTAATAATATAATCAGCATTAATATAATAATATTAATCATCAGCTATATATACCTATTCAATAGAATATAATCATATAGTAAATAGAGTTAAATCAAGCAACAACGATCATTATTCCTTTCTTTCTTTTCTATATATCTATATATACATATATATATATAATATATATATATATCTATTTATATCCATCGATATATATTCCTATAAGTTAAATTATCTCTTTTCTTGTAAATTCCCTCTTATTACTCTGCCATCTCTCTACTAAAGTTATATAATCTTTCTTACGTTTAATTATTATACTTGGAGATATGTATCGTCGTGTTTAAAAATGTGTGTATGTCTGCGCTTTCTCTCTCTCTCTCATTTTACATCCTTAACAATACGCTTTGCTTTATTACGTTACTCGAGTGTTTTTAACGTCGCGAGGGTGAATAGGGGTTGCTGCTGGATCGAAGCCGAGAGGGGTCGACAGACAATTTCTCGCGCGGTACTAACTCGTGTATTCGTTTTCGATAAGCATTGTTTTTTTTTTTCCCTTTTCTCCATCGCCGATAAACTGACCTTTTTCATTTCCACTGTCGTCAAATCGTGCTCGATTCGCTCATTATCGATTTCTCTCCACTTATTATCCGTTGTTCGATATACTTCGTTCGCGTTCACGTCGCAAAATGTTTTTCCGCATCTCTCCTCTCGCGAAGATCGTAGGCGCGAGATTATCTTGTGTCCTTACAACGTACTTCGTGTGCGTGTGCGTGTATGTGTGTGCGTGTGCGCGCGTGTGTGTAAGTGTGTGCATATAATCGTGTATTTACGGCCCAAGTACGAGCTCTTACTACTTTTTCGCTTTCGCGTTTATTACTTTTTTTTTTCCCCCTTTATTTCTCGATTAAGAAAATGGCAGTTATCGGTCACAGCCAATGGCTATATTATATAATCATTAAAGTTTAATATTTTACAATTATTAAAATCTTATGTCACGCGACACATCTTATCAGTTAAAGTTACTTGTTTATAGAACGTCCCCTCTAAAACTAAGACGCGCCCACGTCCCTTTTTTTCATTTACCATATTTATCGGTATGTTCGCGAGTGCGTGTTTCGACAGCATCATACGCGAATGTCCCCGCAACGGGCGAGCACGAATGAACGTACGTAAATACGCAAGAAGAGGAGTAAATGCATGTTCGAAGAAGGGGGGGAGAGAGCGCGATGTTCGAGAAATTCTCTCCCTTTCCTTCTTCCGTTATCGACAACATTTCGATAGCCGCGAAATAATCATAGCGATTTTCCCGACTCTCGCGCTTCATTACCATTGACGATTAGCTAAACTACCGCTCGTTTATTATCACTTATCGGTGCGCGCGCGCGCGCGCGCGCGGTCAGCTTTTGATTTACGTATGGCACTATGTTAAATTACGCGAATTACGTTTCTGTCCCACGTTTCCCCTGTCGTTAGCGGTGTCGATAGCGAAGGGCGATAAAGCGGCAATCATAGATTCACGATTTTCGCAGTGAACGAGAGCGCGGTGAGGTTGAACGAGATCGCGCGGTTTTCCCCGAGTCGATCGAAATTCGAGACGTTGGATCGCGGTGACGTTTAGCGTCGAGTATCAATTTAACCGAACCAGGAAAGAGACGCGTACCACATAGTGAGCACGTGTTACGCATGAAACGAAGCTGACGATCGTGAGGCCAACGACGACAACACGCACACCAACGGTGGCGACCCTGCGATGTCGGAACCTCGGCCAAAGTAAAGACTACCTAAATGCTCGCTCGTATTTCTGCGTAACGCCTGTACATGTAAATTTTCTTTTTTTTTTCTTTTTCTTTTCCGGCCAACGTGTTAATTACAACAAGGATTGTCCCGAAGTCTAGCGGAGGTTCCCGACGAGCTTTTTCACCCTGCGAGATATCCCATGCGAGATTCATCCCATTCGTCCCCTCCCCCCCCTCCCTCCCCCGTAGATTGCCGAACGTTTGAATCCAAAACACTTTTTTCCCGCCGTTACAATGAGTATACTCTCGAGAGTTTGCTGAAACACGGTTCGAACGCAAGGAGAATCGACCGTGAGGAAGACTGAGATAACGACACGAATTCCCTCGAAGAAATTTCAGCTCTCAACGCGTGATAAAAATCAAAAACTCCGAAAGAGAGACGCAATTCAAGTCACACGCCCTCGATTCTTACAACGTGTATACGATGTTTTTACCGTTTCGCACAATTTTCTCATATTCATTTCTAAAAGCACCACTTAATAACGAATGATTAGAGATATACTAAAAGCGATCTAAATGTCCCTTATCGGAGGATGTACGTCGGAACTTCGAACGTCTCGCGTATCACGTCTCGATATTTCAAACTCCCGTACTCCGCTATCGATCAGCCATTCGATCGTAAAAGAAAAAAAAGAAGAAGGAAAATGCCGAAATTTGATCCATCTTCCGTATCCCCTCTCCAGCTCCCTGCCCACACACACGACGTTCTTCCGTTTGAGTTTGACGTCACGTTCCGAGTTCTGGCAACCACCCTACACCCTATATTTTTCACCCCCCCCCTCCCCCTCCCTCTCTCTTACCTGTTTAGCCTACTATCATTTCCTTCGTTAGACCCTCTATTTTTTTAAATCCAAGCTTTTTTCCGTTTCTCATGCTTCTCCCTCCCTCCCTCCCTCCCTCTCTCTCTCTCTCTCTCTCT
>NW_017305071.1:3589753-3591166 GCF_001594115.1 Trachymyrmex septentrionalis
TCTCTCTCTCTCTCTCTATTCGCGTGTTTCTCTCTTCGCGCGCCCATAGAGAACGTACTTTTCGCCGTGGAATAATAAGTAATCGGCGTTTTGTTTTATCTCTCTTTCTCTCTCTCTCTCTCTCTTTTCTCGCGATCGCTAATTTAAATATATAATATATTATTGTAACATCTTTCTCTCTCCATACACCCAGTGATCCAATCAAAATGTATAAACGTACGCATATATACGTGGAATTTATGAGAATTGATTTCCTCCCCGCTCTGTCTCTCGCTTTCTAGAGTGATTTCCCCCTTAAAAACTCTCATTTGTCCATCTCTCCCCACCCCCCCTCTTTTTTATCACTCTCTCTCCCTTTTCCATCCTTCGCGAGATTCAGAACGGATTCTCAGACTTATCATAGCAAAGTTAATGAGAGATTATCTGACACGATCTACATATACGATCACTCAATACGCACACGTGCATGCCAGCCGCCCTGCCATTTTTCGCGCTCGCGGCTGCGCGACGTCTTTCGGAACGTAGATGCTAAAGAGAATACCTATAAATATATTTTATATTATGTGTGTATATATATATAATATAATAATAATATAATTTATATATATATATGTATATATATATATATGAGTGTGTGTATGTGTATTCCACATTCACCATACCACCTTCTTTTTTCTTACCGCATCTTTTTTTTTTTCTTTATACTTAACATAGAAAAAATATAGAATTTATTTTACCTCGAACTTAAATATAAAATAAACTTCTTTTTTTCTCTTTGCTTCTCGATTATTATAATATATAAATATACGTTTCTGTTATGCATCAACGTGTTATTGGTGCACGTGTATCTTTCATGTGTTACGCGTGGATGTGTATACGTATTAGGGTGTTGTATGTACCATTTCTCGTCAGTGTCCGTGAAGTGTTTGCTTGTGACGTTATACAAGTAACAAATAATAATATACACGTATATCGTATTCGCGCGTGTATCTTTCGCGCATCCCCCCCGGAGCTCCGTGCGTGCGCGAGAATTTATTTTTAGCGTGCGCTTAACGCGTGCGGAGCGAGTGCGTGAGTGGAGTGTGCGAGTCTTCGTTCGTGTTATCACGCGTGCGCGAGTGCGCGAGTGCGCGTGTATAAAGGAGAGTCCAGAACGAAGATCGGCGCGGTGTAATACGGGAAATGTAAAAGGAACTGGAGTGGAAATACACGAAACGCAAGCGGTCGCACACGGACGAACGGAGGCATCTCGGCGCGGCGAAAAAAGTTAAAGAATAAAAATAATAATAATAATAATAAACAAGAAGGTCGAGTCTTTTTGTGGTTGGAAAAATCGAAAAAATATTCTCTTCCATCTCCCAACGTCCATCACGAGATGGGCGATTTAGATATATATAATATATATATATATAT
>NW_017305071.1:3591462-3592156 GCF_001594115.1 Trachymyrmex septentrionalis
AAAAAAAAAATAGAAATGCAAACAACGACGAAGGAGACTTGGGAATGCTGGGTGGGAGAGGGGGAGGGGAGGGGAGGGGGAAAAATGGAGAAATCGAGGAGATTATGACAGAGGAGTTGGAAAGAAGAAGTGGAATATGGAATAAACTCGATGTCGAAGCGAGGGAAAACGGAAATGCGCGGAACAGTACCTCTCGCAATTTACGTTTTAAGCTATCGCGTTTGTTGTTCGAGTAAAAATTCGGAGTTTATCGTCTCTCCTGTCACGCGCGTTAAGGGCCTCCCCATTGTGGAAACCCCCGTTTGATTAGCTTCTTCCCCTCTTTCGTTTTTCTTCGAAACGAGATTATATATGCAGAAAACAGGTCGTACAGGGAGGAGACATGTACCGAGCTCCCTCTCATGGATACGAAGGACGAACGTCGCGGTTTTGCACCCTCACGTTTAATGGGGGCCCTTAATAATCGCCCTAGCGAAAGCACGATGTTCGTCCACGAGAACGGAGGAGATCGAACGATGTCGTAGTACTATCTGTCTCTTGAAAGTAATGAGAGACGTTCGGCATTCGTCCTTCCTTCCAGCGATCTCGGAGAGGAAGCGGTACAGCGACATATCGTATATGTATATAGAATAATATGGACGTATATGACGGATGCACGATCCGATACACATCCATGCGGTATACATACACATAT
>NW_017305071.1:3592256-3594328 GCF_001594115.1 Trachymyrmex septentrionalis
TATATATATACATATATATATATATGTATATATATTTATATTGATGCAAGGTAATATAGCGATAATATATGATTATGTCTTTCCAAACGAAAAAAAAAACGCTACTACGTATGCATCATCGATCCCTAACGTGAAACGAGTGTCGTTCCTAGCATCGGATTTAAGCGATCCGCTCGATTATGACGAGTTGAAAAATACAACTCGCAAGAGTTTGTCGGCGCCATCGACCGACCCCATTTTTTGCGCTCGTTCTTCCTGCCCGAGAGCGGACGCGCGGCCCCTCGACTTACGCGTTGCGTTCTATTCTCTCCCTCTTTATTTTTTTTTTATCCGCATAATTTTCTGCAATTTTCCATTTTCTCTACGCATCATGTAACATATTCCTAGATAATATGTTAATAATTTATCTCTTTCTCTATGGCGTTACGGCCCAAAGGACCACCCGTCGTCCCGTCGGCGAAATGCGCGAAAAATACAAAAATCTAGATCTCGTCGACAAAATATCATTCGTCGCCTATATTTTCTCTCTTTCATTCGCGCATACACACACACACATGCACGCACACACACATCCCTTTTTCTCTCGCTTTCGTACACCCACGATCAAACGTCATATATACACATACATATATATATTTATATATGCACGGTATATAAATATATATATATATACATATACACACATATATATATAGTATATATACATATGTTGTTTATATTTATAATATATTAGAGCTATTATATTTTTCCATTGCTATTTCGCTTATATAAAGATATCATTTTAAGATAATACTCTAATGGCGAGGGAAGCCGGGTGGAACGAACGCGCCGTTCGCTATATATTCACTACGTGATTTCGTGGCGAATCGAGGGGCCCGTGACCCTCTCTTCTTTTTCCCTCTCTTTTTCACGTGTAGGATGTCTGTGCGAGATCATCTATCAGTGTGTCCTCTCTCTCTCTGTGTGTGTGTGTGTGTGTGTGTGTGTGTGTATTTACGCGTCTGCGACTCGTGTACGTGTAGATAATTCTCGGTAATCTTCGCTGTCGCACTACTAGCGACCGCAGCTCGCAGGTTCGTCGAGTTCGTAATTGTACACTCGGCAACGGAAAACCCCTTTCTGGATCGATGAACTTAACACTTTCTACGCGCGTCCCAAGCGAACGCTGAGATCAAAACTATATTGTACGCTTTTTTATTTTTATGTTTTTTGTAAAGAAAAATAGGAAAAATATATAAGTGCAGCTTGCGAGAAGTCGCAAGTGTTGTCCGACGCGCGATCTTTGCAAAATTATTCGAGAAAATCTTTCTTTCGTCCAGCCCTTTTGGCACAAAATCAAAGCATCGCAGGTTAGACAAACAAATCGTTGGGTACGTATCTTCGCCTTGTTTCATCACCGATTAAAAAAAGATTTATATACAGTCGAAGATACGAATATAAGCATGCTTTGACCGAATATGATATATACGAAGCTTAGAAGCAGTCAAAAAATGGAAAGTTATCTCTTTGGACATGATTTGAACGTGATTTTATCATTCAGTCAGTTATAAAAAAATATATATGAAAAGGAAAATCGGCAAAGCTCTAAGTCCATCATGCTATTAAACAAAGCCGCCTCCGTTCCCAGCAAACGTTCGACCCAAAAAAGAACTCAGGAACGAGCAGAGAGAGTTTTAAAAAACAGCTCGACACCGGCGGGGTATGTCGAGTATAGACAAAAAGTTCGGCGATGAAGGCTAAACTGGTCCGTGACTCGATCGATTTCATTTCGGACTGCGTATGAGCCTCCGGTAGAAAGAAAAGAGAGTAGCGTCTCGGTAATCATCAGTCTCGCTACTAGTAATATCAGTCGCATTATATTCGCAACGTCGAGCTTTTGCGGGCAATAGAGAGGCTTCTTTTCTCGCATGTTAGTCACGGACGGTACGGTGGGAGTTATTCTCGTTTGGTTACCCTCGTACCGTCAGTCTCTCTCTCATACCTCGAAGCTTATTAGAATATACTCGACGAGCCGCGAGCCCAATCTATGCAAGCGTCAAGGGACGGGGAGGGGACAGGGGGCAGGGGGAGGG
>NW_017305071.1:3594374-3596464 GCF_001594115.1 Trachymyrmex septentrionalis
GGGGGCAGGAGGGTGGTAAGGGGAAGCAATGGCAATGACGATGACGATGGGTCAGTGTTTTCCATCCTTATCTCTGTCTCTTTAAATATATATCTCGTAGAACTTAAAAGCTGGCTTCGTTGTATCCGGTCAGCGGGAACTCGACAAGACTCGACGACCGGCCCTAAACGGTCGATTCGTCGAGGCGAATCCCCGTCGCGTTAAAAAGAGATTATTGGCAGCCGTGGAACTGAGACTTTGTGCGCGTTCGGTCTCCTGATGATGACGACGACGACGGCGGCGGCGGCGGCGGCGGCGGCGACGCGGCGCGGCGTCACACCGGCATGGTAGGATGACGATGACGATGACGACGATGACGATGACGACGATGGCGATGACGACGATGGCGACAACGACGACAGCGAAGAAAAAAGGCCAACTTTGAGGACTGCCGAGAGGGATTATCGCGCGGGCGTCGTCATTGTCGCGAGCGCTAACACGTTGTCTTCCAGCTATCCCCAGCAATCGTCACGTCCGCTGGAACAGTTATTAACCGACCATGCTCGGGGAGTGGTAGAAGGTAAATCGCTGACGCAGCCGCTGCTGGTGCACCGAGTGTCGCGACACGGGAGACTGACGGGCGGCGACTCGGCGGAGTCCCTCTTAGGAGAAAATACGAAGCACCTGCAGGACTGGTCTGGAGCACACCGGGCAGCTTGGATCCTGATTCTCGCAGACCCGATTGCCGCAGTCCATGCAGAAGAGATTGTGCCCGCAGGGTACCAACGCCGCGGTGACTTCCTTCTCGCCGCAAACGACGCAGTCCCGTCGTGCGCCGCCCAAAAGCGAATCCGTGGGCGACGCCGGGCTCGCCGTCGCCGGCGGCGACGGCCTCGAGGGTAGCGCGACGCTCGGAAACGACCAGATTGACGATGTCGAGGTCGGCTGCGACTCGAATGACGGCGACTCGCCAATTCCCTCGTCCCTCTCTATCCCATTCCAAATAGCAACGAGGTCGTTCATCCCTATGCCACCGGTACTGCTGGACGAGCTGCTGCAGCTGGCACTGCTCGAAAACGCTCCGTTAGAACTACTGGAGCTGTTCGATCCCGGTTGGTCCATACTCTGAATACCGAGAACCGAGCCGAGACCGCCGCGGCAGAGTACGCCCAGCAGATCAGTATCATCGACGACGCCTGGTGCAGTGCCCGTTCGCAGGGTAATGTGAGCCTGTATCTCGCGTCTGGCCGCTTCCACGCTTTCCGGTAGTCCCGTAACTTCGAACACAGGCTCCTTGTCGCGACTAGGTGTCACGATATAGGTATGCGTCTGATGCTGAATTCGTTTGATGGTCGCGCCCTTAGGGCCTACAACCAGACCCACCACTCTGTAGGGCACTCGTACCTGAATCGTTATGTGACCGGGCACCGTCGCGGGTGGTCCTGGTGGCGCGCCCAGAAGTGCTCCCAAGGAGCTCTTGCGCGACGCGCGAATCTGTGAGAAATGTTCCGCGGCGGAAAGAATCTCACGCTTCGCACGGGCCACGTCCTCCTTGCGACCGGTGACGACGAAGACGGGTTCTTCACCGCGCACTGGTGTCTTGATATAGGTATTCGTCTTCGCTCGGAGGGCCTTGATCTTGCAGCCTGCAATCAAATCAAGAAAAATACCGCTCAACATAGTTACTGTTCGATCATTTCAATATCTACAGCTATATCTGCCTATTTTGCCATTTTTCTATTTTTAAGCACAATTGAATATATGAATCATTGAAAAGATATCGATATTGCGTACTGTAAGCGTAATGAGAGGACATTGATTACAATTATTATGCTACTGTGCGCGCCCTCGAGTGGCACGCGAGTTTCATTTTTTATTTCTCTTTTATTCCGTGTCGGAGCACGAAACTGCCCGCATGCGCGCGTAATAAACCTTCAAACGCAGCAGCGCGTCCGTGATGCAATTGTTTGCGTATTATAGAGGGGCACAGCGTGAAGGAAAGAACCGAGAAGAGAGAAAAGGAGAGGACTTGGTAGGCAAGAGAGCGGCGCGGTGCGGTGAGAGAGAGAGAGAGAGAGAGAGAGAGAGAGAGAGAGAGAGAGAGAGAGAGA
>NW_017305071.1:3596564-3599759 GCF_001594115.1 Trachymyrmex septentrionalis
GCAGGAAACTGGAAGGAAGGAGGTCCCGACCCGGTCTGGTCCTCGGTCTCGCAGACTCTTTGGCCTTGAGCCAGCGCAATGCTAGCAATGCAGGTGAACCACTCCTCCCCCTCCTTCCTTCGCTCCTGACTCCACTCTGTCGTTTCCTTCTCGCGCTCATCCTGGGAACCTTCCGTTTCTCTTTCTCCTTCTCAATCTCGCTCTATCCTCCACTCTCCCCCCCCTCTCACGGGCCTCCCTTTCATTCAGTTCACTCTCTCCTTCGTCGATGGAAGGAGAGAAGGCGACGTACATATGTTGCATCGCATTCCACGCAGTCTCTCTCTCTCTCTCTCTCTCTCTCTCTCTCTCTCTCTCGCGATCAGCGCCACTATACACTACCATCTCTTGCTCTCTCTCTCTGCCTTCTTTATCGCAATTAAATTTTGCATTTTCAAACGCATGCCATGTGTAAGAAAGCGAAAGACGACAGGCAGAATTCAGGGCAAAAGAGCGTGAAGGGCGAGAGAGTAAAGCCACGGATAAATTCTTCAGAATTACTTTGTCCGCGTGCGGATAGAATGCACTTGAAAACTCGCCTCTCGGGGATGGACGAAGGGAGGGGGGGGGGCGCACAAGGTCTAGCGATATCTTTGCGTATAAGCGTGACATGCGCGCAACAATGTCACGGACGGTATTTCCGTTTCTTCAGAGCCGCTGCGATGCGTAATTCTAATGTCGATACGGAACGAAACGTGGCGGTGGACGATTGGCGACACGCGTCATACAGCAAAGAAATTGACTGACTTGTCAAGAGGGTATGAGAGAGAGAGAGGCCGTGAAAGGTTGTGTCCCGAGGGCGTGAATGCTATTAGAGCCACAATTCCATTTAGCTGCATATTACACGAGAACTCGATAATACTCGTGTATGCATTATCTGTGCATATCTATCTACATTGAATATCTATTAAATATATATTTATTTATTAGAATTGGAAAAATGCCAATTTTTTTCTCAATTATTTTTCGCGTCAACGTTAACTGCTATTTCAGCGTTCGTTCGAAAGCATTTCTCGGTTTCGAAGTGAAATTTTTGTATTTTCTAGATACGCGCACACAGGTAGAAAATCCTCGAGGAGGACTTTTGCTCGCGTGCAACTTTTAACCGCGTGTTCGCCAGCCGAGTTTCCGCTTCTCGAAGGTTCTCTCTGCCTTATTCCGGAAATTCGCCTAGGGCGAACCGGAGCGGCTTTGGTTCGGCTAAATAACTCCGCGTCGAGGTAGAGGCAGGTGGACGTGGTAGATCGAAGAATACCCGGGCGCGCGCGCGCGCACGTGCGTGCGTGCGTGCGTGCATGCAAGCGAACTTGTGCACAGGTATACGATATACGCGGCAGGAGAGCGAAGATCCGCCAAGGAGAGGAAGGTTGCCGTGCACGTAGAACCTCGAGGAAGGTGGCAATGGTGGTTGGTGATGGTACCGATGGTGGTGGCACAAACGGAGAAAGAGGAGAAGGTGGGGCGTGGGTCGTAGACAGTTGAAGGGCCGCGGCCAAGGTGAGGCGAGACGAAGAGATAGGGAGAGAAAGAGAGGGAGGGGTGGGGGAGAGGGGAAGCGGGAGAGGGAAAGAGAGGAGAGAGAAAGAAAGAAGGCCCCCCCCGTCCGTCAGAGAGAACGCTGCTTGCTCGGGGACCCTTCGCTTTGTTCGCTTCGTCTAAGGGACGAGAGAGGACGAGAAGAGAGAATCGAAAGGAACGAGTCCGGGACCATTCGGTTGGTCTTTCTTGATCCGCCGCGCCGTGTTCCGTACGTACCGTGGAATCGTAGACCAGCGAGTCCGGATTCGAATCCGCACTCGGTTTCGAGTCAACCTGCAAGTGCGCATAGAGCGCGCAACGATTGAGAGACTTCAGTTCGTTCAAACGCAGTCGCGACAAAGACGATTCGGGAAGATTTCACCGTCGTGAAACAATAATTGCCCCAGCGAGGTAACCGCAAAATTTAATTCCTTCCCGCTCGTCGAAGAAGGCTCGTTATTTATGACTGATGCTTATAAGACACGTTTGGTCCCCGGGTGTGAGTACAATCATAAATGAATGCTATTCGATGAAGTTGTGTCTCTCCATTCCCACGATACATCACGCGTCCGTGACGTTGCTAAAATCCGCAGCAGTAACAGCGACGGCAGTAGCGGCGGCGGCGGCGGCGGCGGCGGCAGCGGCTCCCCAAAGGCTGCAGGATCAATAGTTACAGGCTTCCACGCGCCTCATGGCTGCATTATAGACGCTCCGTGTAACACCGAGTGCATAGGGCGTCGAATATGTAGGCTGCGCCAACATTTCTAAATTTGTCTTTTCTAAACCCTATATCGATGTTCTTTTCCTTGATACAATCCTTATTTGAATTATTTTCAATTTCCTCGTGTATAGATCGATTAGATTATCGAAAATTACTTTAATGTTACGGATAATTAAACGAATTTTTCTTAAGTCTAATTCTTATTACCACCGTACTTCTTAGAAAGGTCAAAGTAACATGTTTCGACCAAGTTTCGTGGGCCATCTGCTTGTCTTTGCTTTAATGACACCCACGTATGTATCTCAGCTGAGAGAGAGAGAGAGAGAGAGACACTTCTCCTTAGATATCTACTTGAGACTTCAACCAAGTATTCTCGAAAAATTAGAACGGAAATACGAAACTCTTAACGCAAACTCTATCGTATTAAGATGTAAAATATTATACGCCTTGAAGTTACTATATAAAAAATTATATAATGTAAAATATAATAAAAGAGAGAGACGCTATTGTGCATTCTCAATTTTATTTAAAAAAAAAATATACTTATTTCTTTTTTTCTTGTTTTGTTTTTCCTTTTTCTTTTACTAGAGAACGGTATTTTATCAGAAAACTAGATGGCTGTCAAAAGAATCGACCTCCATATTCGATCTCTCTCGGGAAATTCGTACAAACATGGAATTTTCTAGAAACACTGGTTTTTCATATACGAGCCGTCAAACCACACATCGAAGAGGCTACGAAGTTAACATATCGAATGCGTGACTTCCACGCTCGTTCGTCAGCGACAGCAGCGTTTGTTTAGGGCCCGATGGTCTCTTAAGTAGCGGTACCCTTTGGCGTCGTGGATGCGTCCGCACACCGTGGGTAGGTCCCCGACACACACACACACACACACACACACACACACACACACACAC
>NW_017305071.1:3599859-3600228 GCF_001594115.1 Trachymyrmex septentrionalis
CGCACGCACACGCACACACATACACGCACACACGGTGTGCTGGCGGGTTTCTCAGGCAGGTCAGTGAAACTGCGCCGTCAAGTTGAAGGCCAACACCCCCACAATGCAACGGCCGAGCACCACCGTCGCTCTCCCCACCATATCGTTAGATCTGCCGTCTCTTCCTCCCGCGTGCCATCCATCCCTTTTCTCTTCCACCTTTTCTCTTGCCCCCTTCTAACGTAACCCCACTCGACACGCGCGCGAGCTATACAGTCGAGAAAACTCCAATAACTCGCCGATAACTCGCTGCGCAGCCTCTGTACAAATACTCCCTCGCAAAGTAGACTCTTATCGCATTGGAAACGATCAATCACCCACCCACCCCCC
>NW_017305071.1:3600328-3601284 GCF_001594115.1 Trachymyrmex septentrionalis
TTCTTATGCACCTGGGAAACTTCCAAAACTTCGAAACCATATTACTTACCGAAAACAGTACCGAAAAAATTACATGTATATTATTTGAGATCATTATATCGATCTCTCTTTCGTCTCTCGACGCGGTATACATATTTTATAATGCACAAATCGCTATTGTGTACAAAGTGGATCGATGATTCAGAATTTTTATCTCGTTATCCAAAAACTGTCCAAGTTGAAGCGGCATTACGTGAATGAAATATCCACTCGCATAACAGAGAGTACGCGAGAGAAGTTCGCCGCGAGAGACTGCGATTTTCTCTCTTTCTCTCTCTCCTTCTTTGGAGGTGGTTCGGGTGAGGGAGACGTAGGAGCACGCGGTCATTCGTGCGTTGACCATCGAGCAGTCCAGATCGGCGAGTGCCGGGTGCGCGCGCAGGTGTGGTAACGACCCGTTCGTCTATCCGTCCATCGTCGTGTCGTCTCTATCTCCTTTCTCTCCCCCTAGAGAGAGATTTCCTCTTTCTCTCTCCCTTTCTCCCTCGCCCTCCCCCATTCTCCGCTCTTCTCTCTTTCTCTCTTCTACTGACCCCTCACGAAGGCCAGAAATTCCAGCCTCCTCTCGAAATAGATCGATGACACTCTCGACGACTAAGCATACGCACGCATGCATGCATCGTTTCCCTCTCTTTCTCTCTCTCTCTCTCTCTCTCTCTCTCTCTCTCTCTAGGCGCATTCTCTTCGTATGTTCTCTCCTTCTCTCCTCTTTCTCTCTCGAAACTAATGTCTCTGAAATAACCGAGGCAAGGCTCACTCATCGGACTGGGGAATAAGGTGCAACGCACGCACGCACGCACGCGTTCTCCACCAGCACGTTCTCTTCCTTCTCTTCTCTACCCCGCTTCTTTTCGCGTCCTCCCTTCTTCTTCTTTAATCACTCTCGCTTCGTCATCGTCTCTCTCCCTCTCTCTCTC
>NW_017305071.1:3601384-3626313 GCF_001594115.1 Trachymyrmex septentrionalis
TCTCTCTCTCTCTCTCTCTCTCTCTCTCTGAGTCAGTCATCGTTTTCCTTTCTCTCGCTCACAACTTGCTAGCTCGCAGTTGCAACTGCCGTCGCGCCCGACACTGTCTCGAATGGCAGTGGAGGTCACACTATATTAAGATTGAACTCCACTGACACCGCGGCCCAACGACGTTTGTTCTCCTCCTACTCTTTCCTTCTTTCTCTTTCTCCTTCTCCCTCCTCCTTCTGTCTCTTTCTTCCGCTTCTCTTTCTGATCACACGCCATGCACTCTTTTTCTTCGGACTTGAGCAGCAATCCTCACAATAATACGTTCGTTCGAGAAGATTCTCGATGAGAGTCCGGTCGAGATCTCACGATAGAAAATGTAGATTGTGCCAGGCTGTTAATCTTCTATGGAAATGCAGAGGGACGATGGTCCTTGAAGAGAGAGAGTAAGGACACCCTCGAGCCATCGGCGACGACAGCCGTACTCTGATCGTTGGTCTCCGGAAGCGTATCGAGCGATCGTATATCTTTTACGAGAGACTATGAGAGATAAAAGCAAATTTTACTCGTGCTGAAATAAGCATCTCGTGCTTATTTACGAAATTTACTTCAACACTGCGCGAGTATTATTGTGGAAGAGAAAAAAAAATGCCATACAGTGCAACAACGAAACGCACTTTACTTCTACTCCGATGATTCATTATCAGTTTGCGAGAAAGGCCCGCCATCCTTCGGGACTTATGTGGCAAACAGAGTACGTATATAATTACGCGATATTGGATGTCACGATATTAACGAGCGGCAGTGGATATAATGGGATGCGCTGCCCACCGTGGAAGCCGCTCCGCCCAGAGTTCCTCTTGCCCGAGTCCAAAGGGTGAGTCATTCGTCGATCGACCTACCTCAAACTCACCGACCGAAGGAGCGGACAATGCCCGGGAAAAGCTCCAACCGTGAACGCTGAGGAAAGAAATGCATCGAATCTCATCTGTTACGCAATTTAGCGCCAGATGGGACTAATCGACCCCGTTCCGAAAACCGAGAGACAAATGTCTCCTAAACGTGCTCCAGATTCGTCGCGTTTGCTCTCGAATTAAAAAGTAAATTTTCTAAAGAACGCCGAGTCGACTTTCCCGCGAAAATCTTATCGAGAGATACGAGTATCTCTCAGTATGATTTGATTCCCATCACGTCACGTCTCGTTTCTATTGCGACTTACCTCTCTTCGCTATTTCTCTGTAGCTCCTTCTCGCATTTCTTATCTCATTCTCTCATTCCCTCATTCTCTGCCCCCCCCCTCTCTCTCTCTCTCTCTCTCTCTCTTTCTTTCTTTCTTTCTTCACGTTGCCACCTTGAGCGTTATTACAGTCCCGGAGAGCCGCGTTTTCGACCTTTACATCCATCGAAAGAAAATCAACCCTGATCGAACACATATTCATATTCACAAGAGAGGGAAAGATTCACAACGAACAAAGATAATAAAATAAAATCGCGTAAAATCGCAACGAAGAAAGGACTCTCTCTCTCTCTCTCTCTCTCTCTCTCTCTCTCTCTCTCTCTCTCTCTCTCGATGGCGTTGAAAAAAAAAACGCGAGAACCGGCAGTTACACTGCGTCCATAAATATTAGTCTTAAAAGAATAATTTAATGTCACGAGAAGCTGCAAGAGATCCGCTGTGGCTTCCAGTGCACAACTAGCATTTCCTGTTTCGACCGCCAATGACTATAGAAGCGTGAGATCATTCTCGCGTTTCCCCGCCGCTTTGCTAATTTATATCCCCCTCGGTGTCGTTTTCATAAATTCAAGTGTGTGGGCATCAGTTACGTCAGTTATTCTGCGAATTTCCTTCCTTGCCGCTCCTTCGAAATTTTAAATCGATAAATGGCGGCTTCATGGACACCGTGTGTCTTCCCTCCTTGAAATCTCTTTTTTTTTTATTTTTTTTTTTTTCAAAATATTTGTAGCAAAATGTTATGTATATTTTTTAATAAAATGCTTAATCACAATTTTGATATTCCAAAAATATTGTTTATCTGAGAAACTCCTGGATATAAAAAAATTTACAATATATTTTACTATTATACTCCTTTTTGTGTTAATACAATTTTATATAAAACGTTTTATGAATAATATATTTGAACAATACTTTTTCAAAGTAATAATTTAAATAATAATTTTATATATTGTATATCCTTTCATATTTGTCTTAAAAAAAAAATGTCGCTTGCGGCATATCAATGGCTCCTTGAATTTCTGAATCCACTAAGGGATCGATGTAAGTACCCAAGAGGATAATATATGTATATGTAGGAAAATAACCAAACTCGTGTTTATTTATTTTTGGAGAACCGCCAGAGGCGAAAGCCGCGACGAGAGTTTGTGCACAGACGCGTGCCGGTTCGCGCACGGAGAAAATCACTCGATCCCGAAGCGTGAATAATGTGCACGAATCGATTGCGAAACTTCGGAAGGAGCGATCTTACGCAGCGACTATCAGTAGATTCGCCTGCTTTTTTTTATTGATTGGAACATTTATACGCTCCGGGGGAAGTCGCGCGCGACGTCGTTCGTACCTGAAGAATATCTTAGAGCCACACGATAAAAGCATTTTGTATTTGTGTTAGAAACGGTTTACTACTCAAGTCCTTTTTAAAATTTTATGTTGAATTCTTAACTTAGTTAATTTTAACATGATGTATTAATTTAATGTGATTGTTATTTGAATATTTTGAAAAATGATATCCAACATTTGTTAGTGTTAAAATAACACAATTTCTAAGGAAATAAGTAAATAACAAAAATGTTTTTGAAAATGTAAATTTTAAAATAAATTAACAAAATGTGCTAATTTAATATATTATAAATATGCTATGTTTATTGAAACATATTAATTTGATATATCACGAATATTAATTTTAATAAATAAATATGATTATTTATAAACTGTGTCATTGTTACGTTTTTTTTTTACATAATATTTGTGTTGCTTTCTAATATATTCATCTTGTGTTAAATCACACAAAAACAGAAAAATTTTGAATTGCTTGGGGGGGACTGCTTGGGGGATACGTAAAATATATTTAATTTAAAAGAAAATTTCCAACTGTGCGTACTCAAAGATGACACGCGATCGTGCATAAAATGCGCGCTTCATCTCACTCAATCGATCGCAACATTGACACGGCAATGTTATCCGACTGAATGCGAAATTTATTTTGATGAGAATGCGAAGCGAAGAACATGTCGGGTCACTTCGTTAAAGGAACAAGGTCAGATACGCAATTTATGCAGCGTGAGATCGAGCGGTCTCTTCGAGAAAGAAGCGAAAGGAATCTTATGAAAAAGAGAGATCGATGATTAATCGCGACGCCGCACCGCAAAGCGACAAAGTTAACATTGGAAAGAAGGAATTAAAGCTTTTGCAAATTAATTTCGCGCTTGTAATGCCGTCTCTATATGAACGCAGTGAGACGTTCGACGTAATACGATAGCGATTATCGCGAGTTGTGGCGGACGGGAAAAAGAGATGGCGACGAAGCGAGAAAGACGAAGAAGGCGAGAGGCGAGACATAACGATGAAAGAAGAGAGGACAAAGTTGATAGAAAAAGATCCTCTGGATGAATTTACAATTGCAAAATAGTAAAACACGTTCGAGTATTCTGACATATCTTCCGGCATTCCGTTATATATCAACAACGAATGTTATCGTTCATTCATTTTTATCTCTGTTCAGAGACAGCGTGTGTATATCGAAAAAATAGAATATGGAAAATTTAGTTTTGGAGGAAAAATTTCCAGATGTTCTAATTCCAGCAAAAATCTTTGCATATAAAAAAAAACTTATTTATTTAGATTCAGTATAGTTGCGAATTCAATTCGCGACTGCACCTAAATACTTTTTTTATATTCACAAATCAATCAATTCGCTCTAAATCAATCCGCGATCGATTATTAAATCCAAATCACTTAATCAAAAGCGAAAAATTAAGCTTGCAACATATTTCCAAAGGAGCAACTTCGAGGAAAATCGTGACTTGCGTCTCTTATCGATGAAACTATTTTTAGTTCTGAAAGGGAAAAAAATGAATCTTTCGTCAGGCATCAATGAAAAAAACACAATGAAATTCCCATTTAGCAATTATTTTCGCAGAATGCGAAATGCGTGGCGATAAAGCCGAAAAGAGATTTAGCAAGCACATTTGTGCCAATCCGGCCGATAAGAGCAGCGAATTGGGAAACGCGGCTACGTTAGAAAGTCACGCGTGGGTGAACCAATTTAATGTCAAAACGCGCGCCGGCCGCCGGCCAGCCCACGCCGTCGCGCCACACCGCGTATCTTTTCCCTCCTCTCTCGATCCTTTTCTCGTCCCGCGGGAACGTTACACACGCCACGCGGATGCGTTACGAGCACGAGCGCATAGTACGTCCATTCATCGAGCGTTCAGACACGACAGAAACTTCAAAGATGGTAAAGATCGTCGGACTACGCTCCGCACTTTAAACGTTTCAAAATCAAACACCGATACGGTCTGACATCTACGTTTCGTTATTGATAATATTCAACGCTTCGATTCTAATATTACGTAATGTACATACAATCTCTGCTTATAATTAATTTATTAATCGCTGTCAAAACAGATCTTCCAGATATCGGACGATATTAACTAATATCAGTATTTATGATTTTTCGACATCACGTGTATGAACGAAAGTGTATCGTTATCTAGATAAACGTTTCTACTTACTCTTTCGATATGCGACGCTTTTTTTTATTATTACTTCGCTCCACCGGCGCGACGCGATTTTGTTCATGAAGAGTTTTTCGTTCTCGACCTTCTCCGCCCGTGGAAAGAATCGATATTGGGCAATGGCTAGACTGCATTAATTGGCGTCTTTATATAACGAATCGCGGCACATATTGTGGCAAGCGGAATATTAATATTGCGCTGGCTCGCCGGGTTTTACGTCACCAGGAATTCAAGCGAACGAGCACATTGCACGTTCATGGAACGCACGTCTCGCAAAGCGCGATGTAGTGTCGAGAATATTATGCATACATATATGTGTATACACATATATATAGTAAAAAATATATATATATATATATACGCTGTGTCCCAAAATTCACGACTCGAAATATTATAGCAAGAAAGTTTCGAAAAATTGAATAAATTCAGAGACACAAGGATTCAAAATATTATCAATTATAAACTACATTTAGATGGTCGTCTGAGCATTGAGAGAAAAATGTACTAAATTTTAATAAATATTTTTATTCGAATAGTGCCAGTTGAATATTTACTAAATGTAAACGTATCTTGGTACAAGAACTATTAATTTTTACCTATTATTGAATTTTATTTAATAAATATTTATTTTTCGTAAATAAATGTTATATTAGTACTATTCAAATTATTTATTAATATTTAGTACAATAGCATCTTTCTCGAAGTGTTAGTATTAAAGTAAACGCTAAAATGCGCGGTTTATCAGCGTTTACTAATATTACTGCACGCACGACTTATGGATATGTAACCATCTAAACGTACCCCATAATTGACCATATTTAATTGATTATATTTTGGCCTTATTGTCTCGAAAATTATTGCTTAAAATAAAAATTTATAAATAACCCTTTTACATAATTTTTCGATATTTATTCTTTCTGGAGTATTTCGAGTCACGAATTTTGGAATATCCTGTGTGTGTGTGTATTACTCTCTTTGTCATTATCATTGTGACTCACGCAAAGGCGGGGAAACAGGCTATCTGATCGAAGCACGAGACGACATAATAATAGCAATGTGTTTTTCTCACATCGTTTGATTTGTCGTACAAGAAAATTCTTATCTATATCCATGTAAACGAACCGTTGCTGATTCGACAATAAAATAAGAGAACAAAGTTGTCAGAAAAGCAAGAAAAACATAAAAGTATTGAGAATTTACTCTCCATCAGTTCATCCAAGAAACACAGATTACATTCGCCTACTTTAAAACAAGCGATAAAAAAAATATGACACAATATAAAATGTATACAAGAAACACGACGGCAGAAATGGAATATTGGAAAATATTTTTATTCAACGCGATACGATAACACGATGTCGCTTGCTTATTTTCCACGCTCGGGTCTCGCTGCAAAATTATTTTATTTATGGTACTAAGGACGAGGATGTCCGATAATTCCAAATGCGATAAAACGGTAACTCATCAACTTATCGGCAAAAGAATTTACGTCGATTATTATTATTTCGAAGGAAATACATCCGACATACATTACGCTAACGGCATCAATCATTATGTTTGCATTGTCGATAGTGCGCTGTTAAACGTTGGCAAATTTGCGACTCCTCTTTCCTAAGCCCATTTCCAATATTCTATCATCGTAGATTAACTTAAATCACATTTTCATTTATTCTTTATCTTTCAATTCTCTAGAAGATAAAAAGCAAATTAAACCAAGATTAAAGTTAATCTACATTGGTACATAAATATAAACACGTCTGAAACACGCAATCCTTTGTCGGTGTAGTGAAAACGTTGAAAAATTGAATTAATTATTCGCGTATATACGCAACGAGGTTATCATCCTGTGTCGCCTAACCCTCCTCGTTGTCGTCGTCCAACCCTAATCGACAATCCCTCACGACGGCACACATATAAACGTACGTACACACGATGCCGACGAGACACGCGTAGCTTATCGATCACTCACAGAAACAGCCCTCGTGTAACAGGCCCGACCGGTGTTTCCAGCTTGAGATATTGACCTAACAGTGAATCACCCGCGACCATACTACCACCAGCGCTCTGTCATTACGTAATATTACAATATATACGGTATGCATCTATTCGATGCAGCGCGAATACTCGATCGGAACGCGTTTACGAGTTTAGTTTTTCCCTTGATTCCCCGTAGCAATTGTGCGCGCTTACGTCGTCCGGCGCGATTAAAACGGCCGATTAGATCAACACGGCCGACGGTCGTCGCCTCTCGTGGTCAATAATTCATTTGATTATCCGCGACGCAGACCGAGCGTGGCTCGCGGTGGGCGCGAGGCCGAGCCTCGACACTTATCTCACACGTGCGATAAGCGCTGCGCGATACGCGCGCTGTCTTCATTGTCCTCCGATTCGGTTGTTACGCGTCGTTGTGCGGGCACAACAGAAAATATCCGCGACGCGCTCTTGCAGCGCGTTTTATCTCTTACCGGGACGACACCCTTTCGACCAGGTCAACGAGAGAGGAGAATATATCGGGATATCGAAGCGAGTTAAGTGTATCGCGCGCATGATTACGGAATCGTCGCGAAAGACTCTCGGACAATTTCACGCTTCGGATTATTTCGAATCCCTGGCTAACCTTGGAGATTTCTCGTGGCACGAGAGTAGATTTTTCCGGAGGGCTCATTTTCTCTCACCCTTCGATCGATGTGTGTGTGTGTGTGTATATATATATATATGGAATACACACACGTTGAATGCATACAATGGCACGTCAGAAAAGATTAGCAGCCGGCTACGCCAATGGTTTCCATGGGAACTTATTCAGGGATAGAGAGACCTGTATGGAATAGGTCCCCGGACCAATCCGTACCTTTTACGTTTCCTAAAGAAGAAATTCGCCAACACAGACTCTAAGTATCAACCATTATGAAAGACAAGCTTTCAAAGAAAACGTCGAATGGCGCATTTTGTAAAAGCTTAGAATAGTTTACCGTTGCCGGAGGGATAAAAGTTTCATGCACTGAAGAAAGAAGTGTTTAATTTTGACATATTATAAAATGTTTTCTTCTTGTCTCCATTTTTTAAACGCTCAAAGATGTTTTACTTTCAAACTTTTTCCATAAATAAAACACTATATATATTTGGATTTAAAATACGTAATGTTTTCAATCCGAACACGTAATGTTTTGTTTATTGAAACAGTTTAAAACTAAAACATTTTTTTTCAATGTTTAAAAATCGGAGACAAGAAGATATTTTAATATCTTAAAATTAAATACTTCTTTCGGTGTGATTAAATATTTTTTCGAAAATAAAAATTTTTTTCCGATAAGTCTCGTTGAAGAAAAAAAAATAAGTAAATAAAAGGATATAGAAAATAAAAAGAGACACTCTCACACACTCGATTAGCTCTCCCATATCCCTCAACAAACACAATGGAAACTCGATGCTACCTGACTGAAATTGTTTCGCCCGCTCGACCCAACAATTTAGCAAGTTGAAAAAATTTGATGAAATTGTAGATACGACCATCAATATTTCGACTACATCGACTAGATTTCACATGACATGCTGTGATGCTGTCCTCGTTCTTAAACACGAGTTTCTCGATCGAAAGGGAAATCTGTATTGACACACGGAAAGAATGATTTTGCTGAAATATCTAAAAATTTGGCAACAAATTTAAATATTAAATATAATTTTGTTGGATCATCAAAATAATTACATAAGAATCTTGAGCACGATGAGTACAAAAAGAGCATGAATGCTACAAAAAGTTCTGATATTCTAGCAACCAATTTCAGCTTATGTAATTATTTTTACGATCCAATAAAATTATTTTCAAATCTGTACCCATACAGCTAAATTTTTTAATATTTCAGCAAAACCGCTCTTTCTGTGTATTTTCATTGTGTACGTTCATTACCTTACGACATTTCTGCATAAAAGACGTGTTAATTTTAAAATAATAAAATGTTTATTCTTGTCTCCGTTTTTTAAACTCGAAGATGTTTCAGTTTTACTTTTTCAATAAATAAGACACTATGTGTTTGGATTTAAAATACTGAAACGTTTAAAATTGAAATATTTTACATTATTAAACGTTTGTTTTACAAAGATATTTTAAACGTAAACAATTTAAAACACTGCACTTTTTAGACTGAGACTTACACTACACGCGAGCATTATTAGAAAATAATAAGTACACTAAAAAAAAAATTTATTAAATCTTATATATATTTCTATAAATAGCCACTATAAGTAAACATTTATTTAGTACATTTTGCTTACAATAAATAATTATTTCAAAAATATTAATTAAATCAAATTAATGATTTTTATATCAAATAAATGTATATTTACATAGTAAATATTTATTAAAATTTAGTTTTTTTTTTTTTCCAATGTACAATAACTAAAAGAGCAAGTCCATCTAGGAATCACCAAATGACTGTTCTATTTTTTGTCCGAGGAAAATTGTAAATTCGAAAATAACAGCTCCTTCACGCTTGCGCGCGAAAACAATCGGTACACGCATACATGCGCGATTTTTCCGGCGAAAATCAGTTGAAGCCACAGTTTCAACTGCCGCGAAGTACATCTGCGGTGGTCCAAGGCGAGTGTGCATGCCTCGACGATGACGTCTGGTCCCCAATGCGACGTCGTTTTCTTTACCCTACGCGCGCTACGATACACATTGCGAAGTTCTACGACCGGCGAGAAATAATATAATGTCCGATATCACACGGACGATAAAAATTCACGAGCACTTGGTTTCGTCTGCATCGAAATATCGAGGAGGAGTGCAGTAAACATCGTCAACTAAAATCTCAAGTGCACAGTGTATCGTACTTGATACGCTATCGATAAATGAATTTAAATGTTTTTCTTGGAACGCACCGGCATTGATTTATTTTCATATACATAAACATGATATATATGTTACTGTTTTATTAAATATGTCGTATCTCCTATGTGTACGTCAGTTTTTATTTATACTCCGCTAATCGTATATAATACGGCTCGTAAATCAATTCAAACGAAGAAGTGGTTCTTCTGAGTGGTCCACATCTTCTCTCAATCATTATGGCCCGCGACACTGACACATGCACGTCGCGAATTGGCCAGACATCGAGCAGACGAAGCCTTGAAGAGCCATATCCTTGAATTTATTGCGAAATCCGGCGAGCGGCCGCGAACTCAGCGTAAACACGCGCCTTGCAACTTGCATGGTTCCTTGCATTTAGCACGCTGCCGGGAAAATCGATATCTGGATATAAAGTAGTACTTCGAGAGTCAGAACACCGAGCGATGATTTTTTTTATCTGTCCGCTTGACAGGGAAGAAGCGACACAAACGAAACACAGAATGTTAATGTAAGATTAAATCACGTCTTTTCATCTGTGCATTTCTATCAACGTAGATTAATCATCAAATAAGTAGTCAAATAAGTCGATTGAACTTATTTTTTATCTAGTTGTAAAAATTAGAAAAATGTAAAGAGTGAATGAAACCTGGATTGAAGTTAATTTATATTGATAAATATAGACCGTACGCGGAAAGAATGGTTTGAAGTATCGAAAAATTTAGCTAGTTACAGATCTAATTCTGTCGGACCATGAAAATAAGTATGTAGAAAACTCAAGCACGATGAGCAATATCGCAAAAAATCTTGGTACTCCAGTCCTCAGTAAGAAGTTTGAACATTCCGCATAATTATTGATATAATCCAACAAAATTTATTTTTAGATCTGTACCTAGCGAAATTTTTAGACATTTCAGCAAAACCGTTCTTTCCCAGTAGTCATTATTCTCAAAGTAATATTTGTAAATAATATGTATTAATCTTTCACGTGCCAGATAGAGAGATATTTCCATTACGTTCTCTATTAATGGCGGCCCGATGTCCTAACTCTTGCTTCGAGGAATTCTAGTATAAAGAAGATAAGAGAGCCACATCACTTTTACAGCTGCATCTTTACGACGTAAAAATAATTGTTACTACGTGGTCTACTGCCTCGATATATTTATATCGCGGCTATCGATTGTCTCCTCGCGTCAGCGAGCAGAACAAGCTGACTGTTCGCATAAAGGCGTTGATCGATAGTTCATCTACGATATAGAGAGAGAGAAAGAGATAGCTAGTGTACGTGACAAATATTGTCACGCGCTACCTGCACGACTAAATTAACTCGAAATCTTTCTTCTCAAGAATCCTATCGACAGCTACGTAATCTTGCGATCATCGCGATCGAAACGCAAGTCAAATATTTAACGTTGTTACGTACGAGAATATCAATGCGCGAAAAGTAAACAGGAAATCATGATCTGGAAAGTGAAGTAACGACGAGTCGGTCGTTTCTAAAAGATTCAGGGACTTTCAACTAGTTTGCAGCTTCATATTTTGACATTCGATGATTCGACTGATTGATCGCGATCGACGCGGCGAACATCCACAGTTGCATCGATCACAATAATCGTCATTTTTCTCGCCATTTTTCTCGACCACCAGCGAGACAACGCAATTTCTCTGTGACAGAACACGCGTAGAACCTCCTGGAGCCTCTGAGGACCAAACGAAAGGAAATAGATCGTCCAAAATACCGAGCGAGACAGCGGAGCTTAAATCGTGGTTAATCTCCCCGCAAAATTGGTGGACAATGGGCGAATACAATCGGTAAATCCCTCGGGCGAGAAGGATTGCGACACGGAAATTGTTTGACATTTAAACTATTTCGCACGAAGGATCCTTGAACTGAGGTAAGTGGGGACAGGACGTAGAATTGAAATCTCTGATTTCACTAATCCCGTGCGTAGATATGCGTAAAAGTGTTAGCCGGTGGAGTGACGTGTGTCGTCGAACGAGTTGCATAATACTTGAGTTAAAGGTGTTCAGTAATAAGACGCGTTGGCCAACGATTTCTAATTGCGTGCCTAACGTTCGTAATCGCTTTCGACTTAAATCAAACCGCTTTCAACTTGTCAACGAGTGCGCGCGCGCGCACCCCCGTTCTCGGTCAACGGCGATCACGCTGTGTCGAGTGCACATAAACTGAAATTAATCACAGCTATTGATATGCCGGGGGACGTTGAATCCCGCGTAAATCCCGGGATTCTCGGCGATTCGCGATAACTCCGTGGAACAAGATATCGCGTCATGCGCGAAAATCGAAAACGGTATTAAATTGTTTCTCTCGCAGGGGAGGAGGATACATGGGTAACATCTCGTTACAGGTGGATGACGTCGCATCCGAAGGATCTCGGAGATCAGCGAGCAATCATTCCTCTATCATCCTAAAATTCCGTAACTTTTCCCTGACTTCCACAGACAAAATTTCACGATTTTCACCGATTTTTAACGCTTGCAATAATATTTCGAAACTTTCGGTAGTTTCGTCCCGATTTGGAAACCATCGAATGTTTGGTTGAGAAAGTGATAGCAATGTAAATTACTATTAATGTCGCTAACACTGGCTTGCATTGAATTAATGTTAAGTTCAGTTAGTTATTTGAAAACTGCGTAGGTGCGCGATGTACGTACGATTGAACTTCTTTGAAGCGAAAAATTTGAATTTTGCAGAAAATTTTGCCAAATTCTCGTCATCTCCAATTTGATATCTGATTTTGCGGCAAGCATGACGGGCGAGATCCGACCATGTCCTTATCAGAGATAAGTCCTTGCGGGATTCCTGAGAGGAATTACGACCGGCCGTGCCATGCGTCGTCTTTAGAATTCCGCGAATTCTGCTCGTCGAAACTGGTGCAGTCGGCGGCGGGGTGGGCTCGACAATCTCGCAAATTTCATTCCTAAAATGGGTCTGGGTCGTTTGAGAGAGAGAGGTGGTGGTAGGAGAAGCTGGACTAAACCCAGGCTGGACTCGGCCGGCGGCGCACCAACGTGACGTCTCGTATCGTTCTCTCATCCAGAGTAGTATATATACGTCAATATACAAAAGAAACGTGGCTCGCTGCAAATGAGGAGCAATATAACCGTGCGATATAACTTTCGAATGACTCGCATCAATATCGCAATGTAAAACGCAAATCATGCTCAATCCATTACGTCTAGTTGAACTCTAATCGCTCCAACGGAGTTCTTTACGCGGACAACTCTATTTGCATCCATAACGCAATCCATCTCCCATGAAGTGAACCGGGACATTGTCTTTGACATTGGAACAATGAAAATGTCAGTATAACGTGTGAACGACATCAGTGTTATCGAAGGTTCCTAACTAAAGGACATGATTATCTATAAACAATATGTCTCTCGAATAATTAAAGCTGTCTCGAATAATTAAACACCATCCGAATAATTAAATAATCGATTAATTACGTAGCATTAATTACCGTGCGCTAATGAAAGATTACTTTGTTATCGTATTGTATAATACGGCATGATGTACGTTGCGAAGTTCGTCGTGGTCGTGGTCGACCGGCAAAAAGGTCATAGACACGCGGCAGGGCGCGTTGCACTTTCCGCGAACGATTCGAGAGCAAGACGTCGCATCGACGCCGGGCGTCGAGGCGAGGCGACGACGGGGCACAGCAGCACGCGCACTGCGAGCGCATTTTTGTGCTCTCGCCCACGAGGAGCCAATCCGAGTACTTGTTCGTCTTCATCCTCGTCTTCCTCCTCCCTGCGACTTCGTCACCGTGATCGTCTTATTCTGCTTCTCCGTTCTTTGCGAGACCACGAAGGCTACCACGACGACGAAGCAGAGGTCGACGAAGGAAGAAGGCGCGCGCGCGCTCATGCCCGCGGTATGGGAGAGAGAAACGATTCCAGTCGAAGAAGGGCCGTTCTGCCCCGCGCATCCCACCCGTGGTTTCCGCCGGCCTTGGAGCCACTGAACCACTCCGTGGTTCAACGATTCGAAGGCTTCAGTGGTGCTCAACGCTTCGCGTCGGCGGCGAAAAGTCACGCCGCGGAGAAAACGACGAGAATGAGTGACGAAGCGACGGAACTGTAGGTTGTAGAACGCGATATGCGAACTCGGGAGACTTCTGATAGTAGGATTGTTTGAATGAGATAAGGCAGCACGAATGAGGCCGGCAGGCCGGCCGGCCGGACGGACGGACGGACGGACGGACGACCAGGTCGGATTTTCGCTTTCTTTCCTACCAACCGACGTCGTCTTTTTCGTATCACCCACGCTGGTTAGATGTGAATGAAGAGACTTGTAATCTACGTTGAGTTAGTAGTACGTTGAGTTTAGTAACGGCAGCTCGTTAGCCAGCTCGAAATGCAACGAATTCTTGGGACAAATAGATGTGACATAAAGATATGTTGTGAAAAACAAGGGAGCCTACTCTCGTTCGCATAAAAGAAGCCGCGTTCCGATAAAACTGTTTCGCCATTCTGCATCATCCTCTTCACACCTCCGTAGAGAGAGAGAGAGAGAGAGAAACCCTCCTCTAATAAGAGTTGAACATGAGAAAGCCTCTTTTGATTAAGTCCATGTTTTAATAATTCCTGAGAGAGAGAGAGAGAGAGAGAGAGAGAGAGAGAGAGAGAGAGAGAGAAGAAAAGACAGAACAGAATAAGAAAAAGAGCAAAGGAAATATTCTTCGGTCTCCGCAGAGTTTTGTTAAAACTACTATCCTGCATACAAATTGCGGCTCGTGTCCAGACTCTCTTATTGGAGGATCTCAACTCCGTACTGAATTTCATTTTCAGGAAATTAAAAATTTCTGATTGGATATTTAAAAGAGCGTTAGACCAGGCGCGGGAGAGCTGAAAGGCGCTTCTTGTAAATCAATCGATGGAAATTCTCGGAAATGGTTACTCGACCGTGGAGGAACGGCAAGGAGGCACGAGCCTCCGACGAGCTTTCGGATGCGAAGCACGATCCGGGCACCTTCCGTTTCTTCGTCTAGCGCGCAGCCAATGGCCGCCACCGTGGCAGTCCGCTCGTCACGGCGCGAATACGCCATCCAATTTTTTTCTCCCCTCGTACTCTTTCTAAGCCTCCTCCGTCATCGGCAGGAAGTGCCACAGTCTGACGATGTCGTCTCGCCTATTGGAGGTTTTACCCCCGTAATGTACTGCGTGATCTGCCTGCAGGTCCTGTGTTTGTCGACAATATTATCGCGAATCTTCTGGTACTCGAAATACGGAAGTGTGAGGTACCTTCGCCATTTCTTACTTCTGCTTCAAAAGTATGTCTACAATATATTTAAAATCAATATACCTACGCAGACATTTACGTTTTTTCCCAAAATTCTTTTCACCCGTTGTACCGTTAAAATTCTGGTATCATTGGATCGTTAGAATTCTATCTACAGAGAAAACGACGATAACAATGGAAGTTAATATGTAAGAACATCTTACGGAGATCAATAGAGTGAACGAAAAGAGCGGCGGGAGAGAGAGAGAGAGAGAGCAGCTATGGGCTGGAAAATTCCGTCCAAGTACTTTTTGCTTGCCGCAGCTGTTAGACACGGGCCATTATCGTTCAAAATGTTGTTTCTGCACGAAGGATAAGGAGCTCTTCGCTGAAACGCAGGTATATAACGAGTCCCTCCATTGAAAGACTGGTATTATAACGCCGACAGGCCGTGAGGACGAGGTCAGGTCCGGAAGGACACCCTCGGATATACCCTCGGCACACGATAATACCAAAAATCGCTCTGGCCGAACAGAAGGACGTGCCGCCGCCACCACCACTTTCGACGACTACCTGCGGAGGACAAACGTACCACCTAACAGCCGTTCTATCCGTCGCTTTCTCTTTCGAAGTGTAGGAACACGGCGGGGACTCCCCCCCTCCCCCCCGCCGTTCTCAAAACTCAGATAAAATCTTGAGTTTAGTCTTCGGTACTGCAAACACGCGCGCGGGAACGTATCTAAACGCCTATTGTCGCTACCGACACCTTAGAAGAAAATCATTCTCACGTACGTTTGCTACGTCGAAATTTGAAATTGTAATCGTTACACGATCACGATTCGTTCGAGAACGCGACAGATGTAAAAGAAAGAGGGAGCGGGGGGAGGGGGGGGGGGGAGAGAGGAAAGGCGAAATAAAATATTTCGGGCGCGCGTTGGAACCGCGAAACGCGCCGCCAGGCGTCGCCAGGACGAACCTGGGGTCCATCGCGGATCATCGGCTTAATCACATCGGACACCTGTCTGCCCGCGCGTTTGTCCGTAGGAAGCGGCGGCACGTGCGTTCGTGCACCTTGTCTCTTAACGCGGCCGCGATTAACTGGGTGCGCTGCTTTCCGGCGCGCGGTACGCGACAAAAGACGGGCCACGCGTGTACAGGTGCGACACACACACACACGCTGACGCTGTTATCTCCTTTTTCTCCCTTGAAAGAGCAAAGTTTACGAAGCCCCTGCGAATGCACCTGCGAAATTCGGTGTGCGCGGGAGGGCACGGTGCGCGAGGCCGACGACTCCTTTCTCGAAGAAGAAGAAGAAGAAGAAGGCGGAGAAAGATAGGCGGGAGGAAAAAGAAAGGAAAAGAAGAAAAAAAAAATTGAAAATCGGCCGCGATGCAGACACAAATAAATCGCAAAAACATAATAATAGAGAGAGAGAGAGAGAGAGAGAGAGAGAGAGAGAAGAGACAGCGAAGCGAGATGAAGAGGAGGAGAGACATTCGAGACAAGGCGGCACGCGGGCCGGAGAGGCAGAGAGGGTAGTAAGGTAGCGCACCACACACGTGCTTTTGCGTCGGTAGGTGCGTGCGCTTTGTCTCAAGGCGAGCTGCTCTCCTTCGGCGGCGGTTCTTCAAAAGAGGCCGGACAAAGGAACGGGTACGCGAGGTCCACGGGCCGGGACCGCCGCACGCTTCGGAGGTTGAGAACCCTCCCCCCCTCCACCTATCCTCGTCGCCGGACTCTTTGTTGTCTACGAGGATCGAGCGTCGCCAAATCGCAAACTATTAGGCGCCCCCTCCCCCCTCCTCCTACTCCCCTCGTTATCATTTTCCTCTCTCGCACGATCTCTGTTTCTCTCGCGCTTTTCGGTAACTGTCGGATAGATCGGCCACATAAAAAGAAAAAAGAATAAAAAAAAAAGGCAGATTTCATCTCTGATCTTCGTTCTGAGAAAAAGCGGGTTTGCGAATTTCGACACGATATTTCTCTCGATTCCTCGCCGCCAATCGAATTTGAGGTCACCGACGTCGTCGGCTCGCCCGGGCGAAATATCATTGGGATACTCGCAGGGAGTGGAAAGATTCCCGATATTGCCGTTTACGTAAATACTTCTCCATCAGGTTGTTCAATCTCTCACTTTGCGGAATTATATGAACGAAGAAAGACAGAGATGTAAAAAGCTATTGTTTCATCTAAATCTCTTTCTCGCGAAAAGACTGTTCCGTTAATGTATTTTGCGCGATTCAAATCATGAATTCTTTCTAGAATGCCGTAATCAATCCGCATCACGTGATGTCGTTGCCTTTACGTGACCTTTCTAATAAATTTTGGCTCTCGTCGCACACCGTTATTACGTTGTGCGCTCCATTTGAATTCCATTCACGAGACTATAGGGAAAGTATTAAAATTTAAATTCGAATAATATTTTTCTTTCTCTCTCCGCCATGGACGATCTAATTGTCGGGACACGTGTGCTGTGAAACACGTGGCGCAACTACGAGTGCAACATGTCGCTCTAATGTCGTTAGTGTCTCACTAACAATTAACGATGAATCGGGGTTAACGTTTTTTTCTGGCATCATCTCTAAGTTAATGAACGACGATGTCTGCAAACACCGTTCGTTAGGAACACTTAGCGATTTCGATCGGGACGACCGATATTCAGAATCAACGGGATCCTCTTTTTTTTATATACGTAGGGAAAAATGTATAATTTTTACCTTACGAGACTAGTAAAAATATTCTCACTATTTTTATCGAACTTTATTTGTTGAAAACAAAAAATATCGAAGATGTAAAGGTAAAAAGTACATTATAATTAAAGTATCTATTCAAATAATTATCATCTTAAAGTAAAGTAAACCATAGACTGAGAGAAATGTTTTTGAGTCGAAAATAGACAATTAGAAGATTATCTGATTATATCAATCATAATTCCGATTATTTCAACTAGAATTTTAGTAGATTTAATCAGAAAATGTGTTTCAATTCAAATCTACCAAAATTCTAAATAACTGGAATTCCGATAGATTTAATCAGAACCCTCTGGTTTGTGCATTTTCAACCAAACCATTTTCTTCGGCGTACTTATTTACGTATTTTCAATACGTAAATAAACACGAACAACGTTCAAAATTTACTTTACGCGAAATGTAAAAAGTACAATATTCCTATACGACAATCACTCATTGGCCAGAAAAAAAACAAAGTAAATTTTACATAAGTGGGCGCGTCTGGCTTCTCCAATGGACCTGTCATTCCACAACATTTATTTAGAATCCTAACTTTTATTACATATTTTTTGCCCCGTACACATATCGCGCAGTAATCTTCGCAAAGTTCCGCTCGAATAATAAATTCTCGTAATAAAAAGAAAAAGAGCAATAAGAGCGGATTGCTCATTTTTCGCACGCGGGCTCGCGCAGCAGCAGACGTCGGGAGAACAAAATGTTATGTCGTGCGTAAAGGCAACTTAATACCGATCGCGTTACATGTCCCAATAATATCGCGGGAGCGAAAGTTTCTCTCTGAATAATTGGAACACGAGGCTCGGCTTTACAGTCGCGCTTATCGTCGGCCGCATAATATATACATGTGCGTATGTACGCGGCAGCCGTTACTGCTACGCAACCAAACCGCCGTCGTCGTCGTCGTCCTCGTCGTCGTCAGCGAGACACGCAAAAAAAGCCGAGGAAGGAATTATGCATGACTGTTGCACTTCTGAATCGTCTAATAGCATGGAAAGACACACGTCGTCAGACACGCGATGATAAACCCGAATCGCCTCACGACGCGAGGATAAGAGCTATGACACACAAAAAAAAAAACATAAGCAACTGTAAGCAAATCAACATTTCACGTTATTGCTTTAAGCCGCGATCACACTAGCAATTATGATTAACGATCGGCGATTACTTTTTAATCAATCAACCCGAAGCACTATCCTTTTTTTCATCGGAATATACTCCAACTGGCGCTTTCATCGAGAAATACTCGAAAAAAAAAAGAAAACGCGCGGAAATTAATGGCCAAATAATATACAAGCTAGAACGCGATCATGTTTGTACACACAACTCTGAAACATGATTTACAAATTTGCTCGATGTTTACGGCAGGATAAATGGTACTCGCGCTACCAGTATTCATCGCTAGAAGGTTGAACGAATAACTTATTACCGACTACTTTTTCGTGTGAAGGCGCAATGAAAGATTCGTCTATCTGTAGGGAATAAAAAAAAAAAAAAAAATACGCACAGCGCGCGAAGCGAGCGGAAGTGGGTCAGTGCCACAAAATTTGTTTTCGTCACCTCCTCTCACATCATTCTCTCTCCGAATCGCCGAGGGCTGTGCATCTCTCATTAGAGCGGCCAGAATGCCGACGTCGTCGTCGTCGCTTTCCCTTTCCGCGATTTTTGCGATTGCGTAACAGTGACAAAAGCCTTAAAGACCGGCAAACGCAGCCTAACGCAGCACGTGCCACACACGCGAGTGTCCCGACGACAGCTTTCTCGCGATATTTACGGACAAAGGGGTCTTTTCGGTGACCTCATCGAAGTGCTTAGCAACGCACGTTCTCCTCGGCGCTAAGCATTTACTTTTATTAATTAAGAGCCATTAAATACCATTCGGGAGCATGTCATTTGAGTCATCTCGTAATAACATATGTTTCCTATTTGACAAGTATTTCTTCTAGAAATAAATATAAAACCGTAAATTATTCCAAATAAACTGTAAATATGCTTAAATGGACTCGTTTTTAGGCAAACGTTTAATTACGGCGCTTTTGCGCGGCCGACCTTCGGAAATTGATTCGATTTCACGTCGCCTGCCCCGCGACGTGTATGATTTTCATTGCTAGGACGGCGCGCGTCGAGGAGAAAAAAAAGTTTGGGACAGTCGATTGGCCTCATCTTGAGATCGAGAGTGAACGGATGACTGTGCGACAGGGGCCGACCGGATTGTGAGTGGGAAGAGACGCGTGAGTTACGAGAGAGAAGAGGAGAGAAACGCAGAACATAGGCGTGTAGCCGGGAAAGAGTGAGAGAGACGAATAGGCAGCGAATGTGTGCGGGAGTGTCTCGCTCCTTATCGTAGGCGCACGAATGCACGCACGCGCATACACACACGCGCGCGCGCACACGCACACGCGCACGCGCGCGAGAATGCGCGCATGTTCGCTGCGCACGCATACACACGGTCGAGAATCGAGCTAAACCGAGCCAAACAGCGAAAGGATGAAGCCCCGGCGGCTTCGGCTAGAAAGAAGCGGTCGGCCAACGCCGTAGACAGTCTTGAATCTTGACCTAGGATACGCACCGCCGACTACGTCACAGTTCGACGTACTATATGAAGGCTCTCTTACGTACTCCGCTTGGTCGACATTTGTACTCGATTCTTAACCAGGATGGAGAAAGAAAGGTCGGCTGACGGCGAGCGAGGTCGAGGTTTTCCCTTGAGCCGGAAAAAAATGCGCTCACGACACGAAAATACGCGCATTCGTCGACGTACTACTACTCGTCGATATTTTCTTACCGCGAGTTTATGGTGTACCCGTGTTCGACATGCAGATTTAAATCATGATTTAAAATAATCGATGTAATACGTGTATACGCGTAGACGATAAATTAGCGAATTATGTTAATTCATTGTAATTGTATTAATTTATTCTAACGAATTTTTGCAATAAAATTATTTGCAGTTTCCAAAATGCATAATTAGAGCATCAGATTATTTTAATATCGTTCGAAAATAGTTATCAGCGTCAATACTATTAAATTGCTTATCAATTTAATTTGTGATATTACTACTCTAACTCTATTAAGATCGCGTTTCACAAGATCGATGACGAATTAAATTCGGCGCGCAGGATTAGATATGTATATAAATTTACATCGAATTATTTAAAGCTAAAGATTAACTGAAGATCCAGCTTGACCGTTTAATGACCCGTTTCTACCAATAAACTTTAATTTGAATCTCGGTTCAACCAACTCTTCACCCCTCTCTCTCTCTCTCTCTCTCTCTCTCTCCTCTCTCTCAATTTTCTCTTTCATTTTCATTTTCTTTTATCTAATCTTGTCTTGTATTATCTTATTATTTTTATAATTGTATCTTATTTTTTCCTGTCTTCGCGTTCAATTTTTTCTTACTGTACATTCTCGTACTGTACGTATATTTTTTATTCGCTCATTACTCGCATTCTCTATTGTTTATCATTTTTGTTTGTATATTATATTTTATTTTAATTCGCCTCTCATCCTATAATTTTACGCATCTGCTAAATGTTCTTAGAGGGTTTGCCTTCTAAATAAAAACAATATAATAAACGCTTTCATCTACCTCCCTTTCTCTCTAGTAATTTCTTCTAGAAATTAGAAAGAGGTGAAGAATGAATGAAACCGAAATGGAAATTAATCTACATCGATACTAAATGGGCGTGAGACTTTCATTTCCTAATTGTTGTGTATTCAAATTTCGAAATTAAAGAATACTTTGTTGAAATAAATATTATTTATTTTAACGAAATGAGAAAAGAGAAATGCATCGTTGCAGGCTAATGTAATCAGTGCGTAAGAAAGTGATATCTTTATCGAAAGAGATAATTTTTCTCCGAGCTTATTGAGCGCAGCTGTTGGCGCGTTAAACGGAGCCTCGGAGGAGCGAGGCTCTCTACAGAGGCTCTCGTCGATGCTTTCCTCGTCCGGACGGAAGTGCCACGTCGAGCGCATTGTTGCGAGCAGAGTACACGGGATGCGGATTGGCCAAATGGAGCGAGAGAGACTCGACCGCCCGCGCGTCCGTGCATATAATACATTCACGCCTTCATCGTGGAGCCGTGTGTACATGCGCTTGCATACGAGAGAGAAGGAAAGAGAGAGAGAGACCAGAAGTGGGTGGGTTATGCGAACCACTTCCTCTTGGTACGCTCGGTCTTCGGAATAATCGGATACTCGTGCGTGCCGCGTCGCACAGAGAGGATGTGCACCGTTGTGAAAAAGAAAAGAGGTCCCCCTTTACGCTCAAATGACACTTTTTTTTTTTTTTTTCACACACGAACTGCACTCGAAAACCCGTTCCCGCGCACACGCGGTGCACGAACGGCAGCTCCGAAACTTTGTCGCAGTTTTTCGCGCCGACGTTCAATCTTACGCGAGCCATAAGTTGCGACAAATTGATAAGAAATCGTCGCCTCAATTCTGCGTTCAAACACGGTGGCCATCATTAGTGACTATATGTAGTAATTATATGAAAAGAATGCGAGTTGGAACTTTGGAAGAATGCCTTGTCTCTTTCTCTCTACATCGAAAATATAATACAATGTAATAAACAGAAATTAATAATTTTATTATTTTTCTCAATCTCGGGATGTCTTCTCGAAATTATATTCTAGCTGCACACAAACTCGCAATGGTACGATTTTTTACTTAACGATTTATTTATTACGCTCGACGTGATAATGATGTAAAACTAGGACTTTTTCTATCCGATCCGATAGTTTTATAATAAATAACTTTCCAAGTTAAATCACAAAAAAAAACCTATTATAGTTTAGCTAGAGAATTGTCGTTTACATCGTCAAGTTGAATGACGTTAAATCTAAATGACAAATTAAGCGGATAATGAAAAACTGTACCTACGCGATACTCTCGTGTTGAAGGCTGCGTACTGATAACTCAGAATTACTTTGTTACGCGTATTTTTGAATCGTAAAATTATATACCGGGCCCGAGCCGGTGCTGTTGGAGCTGCGCGAGAGACGATATGCAACGCCGCGGGTGCACCGTCCTGGGTGCAAGCTATACGTCCTGCCGTGATAAAGAGAGGAAAAGGAAACGCAGAGACCGGGACCGGAGATCTGACAAAGGAGGAGCCCGGCAGGAGCATTTAAGGAGGAGGCAGGACGAGACGACGGAGGGCAGAAAAGCGGAGAAGGTTCTTAGGCGAAGTCTCTTGCGGCAACCGGCAACCGGGAATCGGCCGCCGGTCGTGTGTTCGTCGCTCTCTCGGATATTCGATATATTCCTCGTGTATTCCTCGAATATACTGTCCCGCGCCGCGCTTGGCAGCGCCCAACAAAGACATCGTCCTCCGCTTCCGATGGGGCACTCGCATACATCTCCGTGCCGGCCGAAATTCTATCCTATCCCGTGTCTCCCGCAGGAGACACACCGGCCGGTTATCGGCCACGGTAGAAATTGATCGACGACACCGGCGGACGGAGTTTACATTATCGCGGCGAGACCGATTCACAAACTTTCCGGTCATTAATTAGCGTTAACAGCTCGCTATTCATCGCAGGTTGGATTGGGAGAAGCGAGACCGATCTTTCATTATCATCTCGTAGAGAATGCAAATTCGTCTTTGCAGTGTCAAGAACTCGGGAATTCTGTCTGGACCGAGGTTCTTCGTGAAAAGCACGCGGTTTAAGAGATCCGCGGTTATTAAAGGTTGAATTCTCCCGTTTCGAAATTGTTATAGGATGATAAATGTGCACCGATAGAGTCATCTGAGACTTAGGGACGTGTGTGGTTTAACCTGTATTAGCGAATGTTATTCGGAACGGGAATGTAATAAGTCTCACATCCAGTATAATACAATTCGAAATCTAAAAGAATTCGCCTTTGTACAAAAAAAGTGATTGCCAGAAACGTTCGTATTTTATGCATGACTGATTAAGACCGTATACTTCAAGATCACACGTTTTACATGGAATATTCACGTATAGACAATAAGTCTGTTTTTTTTTTATTCGTGCATTAAAACGCACTGAAGTTCTTTCTCGCTTCCGCCATAATATCGAGCATGTATCTATTTCACTTTAAATTCCAAAAGTGTACGTTAATTCAGCGAGCAGAAAACGGAGCTTATATAAGCAAGGTAAAATATGTAAATTATTACAAATTGAATAAAGCAATACAGAAAGAAGTAATTAAGCTTTATGAATGTTAATATACCTGACTTTAATATTGACAAATAAAAAAAAAAATATATATATATATAAGATAGAAGTGTAGTCCAGTGTAAACACAAGAAACATAGGCTTCAATGGTCCGTAACACGTAAAACACAGTTTACATTATATACACGTACGTACGGATTATTATATTTTGCGTGTAAACACGCAACCCTGTATATGAATAACCGCGTACACACCCTACCGAAATATATACTGAATGCCTCACGTGACGCATTCGCGTCGATCAAACGTCCTCAACGATGGCAATTACATTATACGGATTGCATAATTAACGGCAATAAAATTTCTTTATCGCATCGTTCCGCATAAATTCCGAAAATCGTTTTGTATTATTGTTAAATCAGTACAATATAACTTATTGCAACTGTCATTAATACACCGAAGGTATCGATGACAGTTTTAAGCGTGTTATGATTTGTGATATAACAATTCCATTGAATTGTAGTAAGATTTCGAAAATATTTCATAAAACGTTCCAAGCCGCTCGAGAGACAATTTCGACAGTTTTCTCGTAGGAGAGCTCTCAACGAGAAGAAAATTTCATCTTGATCAAGGATCCCGGAGGGAAGTTCGGCGGACAAGAGAGGACCTCCGGTCGGTAAGTCCGGAGGGTAATCCGCGCGCACACATGGCAGACAAAATAAATAGAAAACGAGAAAAACCGCTCATTTCAGGCAATGCGCCATAAACATCTGCTAGACGGAGGCAACACGTCGAAACTCACGGTTCTCAGCGGTTCTCAAACAAATTCGTGCCGGCAGCAACCGATGCTTCTCCTTCTGTCTCTATCCCTCTACATCTCTTTCCCTCTTAATCTTTCCTACTGCACTACTCTCTCGATCCCGATCTCGATCCCGATCTCGATCTCGATCTCTATCTCCCTCATCGCCGCGTGCGACCAGCTCTTCCTCTTCGACCTGCCTATCGTGTTCCTTTCCTTCTCTATCTTTCTCGCTTGTTCCCGTGGGTCGAGTGTCGATCGAGTTTCGAGCATGAGAACGGAAAGGCCCGGTGTGGGTCGGCAGCTGCTTCGGAGACCAACAAAGGCATCAACAACCACCACCACCACCACCACCACCGACACCGGCGGCACAGCGGCACCATCACCACCACACTACGCCGCCACC
>NW_017305071.1:3626413-3640541 GCF_001594115.1 Trachymyrmex septentrionalis
ACCACCACCACCACCACCACCACTGACACCGGCGGCACAGCGGCACCATCACCACCACACTACGCCGCCACCCTGGCCTGGCCATCGCTCCGCCGAGCAATTTCTCGTTTTTTCTTCCAAGGGACTTCCATTCTCGAAATGTGCCACGGCATTGCGCGTTCGGTCGATCTTTTTGTGCGAGATACGAGAGAAGAAGCCGGAGCCTGCGGTGAAAAAAACAAATTTCAGGTCGCTGTTGCGCCTCGAAATCGGCCGCGTATATATGCACGACGATTCCGAAAACTGCTCTCGAAAGCCCAACGTAATTTTCTGTCACGCTATTATATCTGACTGTATAATAAAAGACTGCGATAAAGTAACTGGCTAATAACCGTAGAACTGTCTCGTTATTTTCCCCTCCGCTAGTTGCAATTAAAGATTATGCTCTATCGAAATTTAGTGAACCCTGTAATTTTAATTTTTGGAAGACTATCACCTTACTTTCACTTCGGTAGGAGAAATATTTCAAAAATTTTGTAATAAATTACGATCGATTGGGTAATTAATCGAGTATCGCAAGATTAAGGTTTCACGTACCGATAGCGGGACAAATTTTCAAGCGAGCGAGACTTCATCTTTGAAGAGAAGAAGCGGGTCGGCCTGTGCATAAGGTTCGGTGGAGAAAGCGCGGGAAGTTTCGACATCTTCGCCCGCAAATTGAACTGGAAAGAACGAAGCGACGAGAGGACAGACGGACAGACGAATGGACTGACGCGTTCCCGTAAATAAAGCCATGAGAAAGAGAGAGAGAAAGAGAGAGAGAGAGAGAGAGAGAGAGAGACCGGATTTCGGACAGTCGGGCCACGTAACAAAATATCGGCATCCGTGCTGCCGAAAACGCGCGTAATAATATTCGCGTAACCCGGCCCTTTCTCCCGAACGAAGTTTCTGGCTTTCACGACCGGAAACGCTTCATTTTGCCATCATTTCTGCGGCCAGCCGGATCGGAGGGCTTTTGAAAATAACCGCGATGCACATGGGGTGTGTCAAGGTGCATACGGTGTACACGTTTCTATGCGCATGCACGGGCGACTCTCCCACCCCGCCTCGAAAAAGAAGCTGCACTAAAAGAAAAGAAGAAAAAAAAAACCCCCCCGAGTATTAACTTCTATTAAATGATGACATTAATGACAGATTAAATCCCTCTACGCCGATCGATGTGACTGACACAGTGGCCGAAGAAATCGGAACACGGACACTTGTCGGCACTCTTCATTAATGCAAACGAGCCTAGCTGCGTTCTCGGTTGTTAGTCGCGCGATTATCTAGAAAATATAAGAAAGTTTCCCTTTTCACTCGACGATTAGTGTGAAAACGGAGAATGCGAAAGAGGATCAAAGGAAACCCAAAGTTGTATATCCGTTGGTCGAATAGAAGGTAAAATTCGAGGAAATCCGACACTTCCACGTCTTAAATATTAACTCTTATCTTTTATTAAATATAACTCTTATCTTGTATTAGTCATTCGATCAATGCTAACGTGCAGCGTTAAAAAAAAGTTACAAAGGAATCTCTATCCGACTAAAAATAAATAAAATACTACGTAAAAGATTATTTTGGTTAGTTTGTATCTAGGTGTACAGAAGCAATGGGCAACAGCAAATAAAGGTCGAAATATGAAAAACGTACAAATCCAAGTCCTCTTCAGCCGTGAAATAAATAAGCCATTACATTTTGTTAAGTATAGAAAAACAAAATAAACACATGATTAACATAAATGAAGTCGAAACATGAATTTGATACTTTTATACGGGTTAATAAATAAGAGATAAATAAATAAATAAAAATGGTAAAACGGGAAAATTCCACGTCACGAGGAGAACGAAAAGGAACAGAAGGAAATTCCACGTCACTCGACAAACATTTTCACTAAGATACATAATTCCGCCAGATAAGATTGCGATATTTTACGAAAGGAGAGAGAGTAAGATCATAGTCGGCACGTGAGGTCAGAATTTTCAAACTCGGGTGTGTGAGAGATTATTGTACGTAACCGGTATACCTTGCCCGACCGTTCCTGGTCTATCTCCACGAATGAGTCGTAAAAACCGTACGAAGGATTGCCCGTTTCTCTCTTTCCGCTGCTGCGTCTTCCTCCTCCCCCCCTCTCTCTCTCTCTCACCCTCTCTGCTTTTCACGAGGATGCGTTAACGACAACGCGGAACCCATTAACACGATTTCATCGGTGACACAAATCTTCCGTTTCCGTAGAAAATCCTTACCGGCGTGGCGCAGGATCGCGAGACCACGACACGCGGCACGTGCTTGTGAACAATACGCGTGGAGGCCACGCCTTCCATCTCTCTTTCCCTCGTTTTACGTTTGAATTTCCACGGCTTTGTGAGCGGAACGTTACGCGTAGCGTTATGCGTACACTGTATCGCGCACGCATGTTTCAGTACTTTTATCGCTTGGAGAATTACAATTGTCAATAGTTTCTTTTCGTAATTTAGAACGACTACGTATGATTAAGAATATCTATGGTTGAGGCGATTCACGCATAAAAAAAATGTACAAAAAGTATCGTAAAATGTACAGATAAGAGTTTCACAAAAAGTCTCGAAATATTTTCTCTTCGAACGTCAATTTTCCAAGTCTCGTAAAACAAAAAAATATAACTTCAATAATAGGTTAAAAGAGGGATATTACGATAAGTATAATAATTCAATTTTGAAGTTTGCCCAAATTGGAAATAACAATTTAGTATAAAATAAGATATACAGAAGTACTGGAATTAAAGCAAAAGGGAGCAAGTAGATGATTCTACGTCAGGATATCAGGAGATCGCTCTTTGCGCTCTTACGATTCCTGGAAGCTGCAATTACGTATTTTTCTTTTTTTTTTTTTTTTTCACGTTCCCCTCGTGAATCAAGTTCCCTCTCGAAGTCACGCGGTGCACAAGCTAACGACCTGGATAACCGGCCGTGATATTTCCAAAGTAACGTCATCGTTGGCCACGATGCGACGCGAGGCTATGAGTCTGGCGACAGAGGCACTCATTACAACTTCCGGTCCAGTGGAGAGTTATAAGCGAGTGATAGAGACGTATATAATCGACAGAGAGAGAGAGAGAGAGAGAGAGAGAGAGAGAGACATAGAGAAAGAGAACTGACAACAACGGCCAATCGCAAGGGACAGAGACCAAGAGAGATAATGCGAGAGCGAGGAGAAAGAGAAGAGAGGCGAAGAGAGGCACGACGAACGAAAATGATCAACAAATAGCTACATCCTCACGATGAAACGGCGTATCAAACTCATTAGATGTCATCGTCGATTCGACACAAATCGCGTTTCGCAGAGAAACCACCGGAATAGAGTCGACGGGCCGCTCGGCCACGCGAGCACGAGAACTCTCGCGTTACGGGGCGGCAATGATTCATGCCAGGTATGTCAAACTGGTTTCGCGCCTGGCCGAGGAATCGTGGCTTATCTACGAGACGCAATGCATCTCGTATTGGAGAAACCAGGCCAGAATATGCATGTAATTCTGTCTCACAGAGCGTCGACAGAGATTCATTCAAATTTCATTTTCGCAAAATCTGAGAAAAATTATTGTATGGTACTTACTACTACGTAGTGTTCACACGTAGGAAAAAAAAAAAAAGTATACTCGAATTAGTATTTCTGTAATAATAGATACGCCAGGCTGCCGCCATATTCAGCCGCCATATACAAATTAACGTTGATAACACTCATTTTACTCATGGCTGCGTTCCATATGATGCACAACGCTCTTGGAATCATTTCATCCTTGTTTAGCAAATGTTAGACAAGGGTAAATGATGCTGACAAGAGCTGTAAGCGCGCCTAATGAAACGCACATATTTAGGTTGGATATTACTATCGAATGTGCCTAACATACGTATGTATGACGTTGTCAAAGATATATACGAAATACAAGGCTAACTATTTATTGACATCAATTGCGCGTCAGGAGAAAAATTGCTAGTCTTTGATTATAATATTAACGTACGTCCATGTGTAACCTTTGTATTTTTTTTTTTTTTAATGCAACATTTAAAATTCGTGTTCGCTGGACTACATGGATTTAGACAACCAATCAAAAATCGTTACTTCATTGGCTTAACTCTTTTTATTATAGAAAACACTAATTCGAATTGACGTGCAATCGTGGCACCGTTTCATTCACAAGAGCCGATCAATGGTCGCGCCGGATGTGCATCGCGAGCGAAAACACGATACGACGCGATTTACGGCTTCATGCAAATTACGAATCCCAGAGTGACGACCGGAGGAGCCGTATTCTTCAAAGATATTGCATACGGAAATATACAAAAATACTATACGGTATCGTTGAGTAAAGAGACTAGTAATGGTCACCAAATTTTGATTGAAAAAGATTTGATTAATATAAACAAAATAGTTTTACTTTTCTAAATATTCAGTATTACCAAACGGTTGGTTATATTACTGTTTGATAATACTTGTTAAATATTTAGAAAGGTAAAATTATTTTTTATTTATATTAGCCAAACGTTAGATTGGAATTATTTCGACATTAGATATACTTTCTAAAACTTTTTAGAATGATCCTCACGCTTAAAAGATCGAAAATTGAGCTTCAAGACCGATTCCATTTTCTTCAGAGTCAGATCCCACTCCGAAGAATTGAGTGGCGAATACCAGACTATTGTTCAGTGTACGTTACGTGTACTATAGATATTTCCTCACATTTTCATGTACGTACGATGCTTTTCAAAAGTACGATTCCAGGGCTCCGATTCACGCTCACAACGCTCGTGATTATTTGTCCTTGTTTGTCATTTGATAAACAAGGATGAAATGATTCCGTAACTCGTTACGACAGTAACGACGACTATTATATATCGTGGAACAGATATTCTGTGTGATAAAAAAATTGCGCAACAGTGTAACGATGTCGTTACCGTCGTAACGAGTTGCAAAATAGGAGGGGGGAGGGGGGAGGCAGGGCCAAGTTGAGTCGAATCGATAATCATGAAAAATCTGGACCGCGTTTTCTAAACGGAAGACGTTCTACACGTTCGTCCCCCGAGCGGCGGGGCGGTTTCTCGCGCGATAAAACGGTCGATTAAAAAGTACGCGGCACAAAAGGGACCCGGAAGGGCAGCGGAAGGGAGAATCGAGCACGTACGGCGGCGGCTCTCTCGAGGCGAGGTGCGGAATTTCAAGCGCGGGACAACCGCGGCACGACGCCGTTTCAAGTTCTGACGTTACGTCGGACGGTCAGTATTATATCAACTGCGGTCGTGACGATGACCGCGAAGCCATAGGGCTTCCTTCCTGGCACTCCTCTCCAACGGGAAGCGGCGGCGGCGTCCCTGAAACTGCTGGCGCGGTTGCATTCGATTTATTCTCAAATACTACGATCGATCGATTGATATACACACACACATATATATATATATATGCGTGTCGCCAAGTTTCGCGAAATCCGTCGCGGATCCGTCCATTCACGAAACAAGACTTAGTGAGACATGTATATGCATATTGCACACATGCACGAATGCACGGGGACGGTGATGTACGTCGGTTCTCCGAACGGTATTGATCGTCGCCGATTATTCAGCGGCATACAATCGCCACTGACAGACGTTAAGATTTAAATGGCAAGGCCACGTGCCGCGCCGTTGTTTGAATTTCTAAACATTCCGCGAGACGCGTACGAACTTGGACGCATAACATCGTTCGACAATGGGGGCGCTTTCTTGTCCGCGCCCCCTCCCCCCTTCTTTCCTCCCCCCCCTCTCACTCTCTTTTTCCACCTGACTGAATTAATCGCTCAATAACGAGAAAGATTTCTTATCACTTGCGCACAGCTTGATAAAAGATAAAACAAAATCGTAATTCTACGAAAAGTATCTTTTCAATATAGTAAATGATCTGTGATACTTCCTTACTTCGATCACATTGTGTAAACACAATGATCGTGCTATGTATCGTAAATATTACGAAGGTTAATGAGGCTTCGAAACAAATAGCTTTAAACGATAAGCTTATCTATGTTCTTCTGTAACGCTTAGCATTTCGGAGAGATTTGGATAAACTGCAATATAAGCTATGACATCGACACTTCATTTCCTAATCGTGACATATATCACTTTTTTTATTCAATTAAGAATTAACGGCTTAGATACAATGAAAGGAGAATAAGAAAAATTTCAATCTACTGGAAATCAAATACACCAGAATACACGGTTTCTTGATAGAGATTGAAATCTGTTATTTCTTGTTCCTTACTCCTTATTCTCATCATTGTGTCTGAACCCTACACACAGAAAAATAACATTCTAATGCTAAGAAAAGTGACTACTTAATTTACTTTCTTCCTTTTAAGTAACGGTTCTCTTGAACAAAGAATATCTTCTTAACAATGATTTTCAAATATACTTAGGAAATTTAAAAAAAAAATTAAAACTTGAAAAATTTTAGAAAATTTATGTATTATCCAAAATAAGAATTTATTTTCTTTTGAAGAATATTATAAAATTGCTCGAAGAAGCCGATTTTATATAATATACAAAATTTCGAAATTGTTTTAATTTAATAATCTTGAACAAGGCAGTAAAACTGATTAAAATTCAGAAAATATTTTAAATAAATAAATTAGATGCTTATGATAGATTTGCGGATATGAACTTTTGAAATATTTGAAATAATTATTATTTACATATAAAATGAATTTTTCTGCATCCATGTCAATGCATGGATATGCATATCAAATTGTAAATAATAAAAATTTTGTATTTCTGTGTGAATTTTTTCATAGATAAAGAGAAAAAAATGCATACAAAAAATTCTATTCTTCAAACAATAAAAAACAGTTTTCCACAGTCTTTTTTATGGCTTCACTTTCTGCGGGAACCTTGTTAAACACGAAAAGATGAAAAGTAGACGTAAGTTAACATCGATCATCCGGTGCATTTCCGGTGGTTCGAAACGCAACCATATTGGCATTCTGTTCGGAAAATGACGTTGCGGAATGAAAAAAAAGGCGGGAAGGGACTATGGTCGGCATGGATAAAAGAAGAGCGGCGAGACGAATTAGCCGTTTCGCAGAACGGTGACCGGTCTCTTCAAGGTTAGGACCGAGAAAGAAAGAGAGAGAGAGAGAGAGAGAATCATCGGTCTCGGCCGTGCAATGCAGAATATAACGCGTCTTTATTTATGAGCCATGCGCGCGCGCGAGCAAACGCGACGGTGTCGTGTCGCATCGCATCGTGTGATAGAAATCGTAATTGTAAACACTATTTCGCCACGGTAGTTGAGAACGGCGACGAATAGTAGAGAAAACGGGGAGGAGAAAAAGGAAGCAAAAAAGTACGGAGCCATAACGACCGCGACCTACGACAGGTTCGAGGAAAAGGGAAGGGGGAACCCCCGGATATCTCCCGCCCGGTCCACACGTCGCACGCACGCGCGAGCGCGCGAAATGAAATTCGTACGTAAATTGGTTTAATTGCTCTATCGTAGCCGGTATCAAGTTTCCCGCAGCGCGCGTCGCGTTTACAGTCGTGCCAATGAACTGTCAGTGGCGCTATAATCGCCCGCGACTCCACCAACCGGAATATACGAAAGAAGAGGTTTAAAGGAAAAAAGAAAGAAAAAGAAAAATGACGCCAAGTATTGGCGTTGCAAAACGCAATTTTGAAAAAAAACTGCCGGAGAGACTCGAGTCGTCCCTCGTTGCCTTTCTCACAGTTACCCGTTTCTACTAATGCAGTTTAATTTTAATTTCTCGGTTCAACTAACTCTTCATCTTTTTCCAGGTTTAAGAATTAGAAGAAAATGAAGAACAAATCGAACTACGATTAAAGTTAATTTACATTGGTAAAAACATGTCGTTTAATTGCCGAGAAGTATCGATCATATTTATTATCTACATTATTATTATTTTTGTCAACGTAGATTAACTAATCTCTAAGTTATAATTTACTCTTTATATTTTTCTAATTCCTAGAAGTAGAGAGAAGATAAAATAAAAGTTAAACAGAGATTAGAATTAATCTACATATTGATATAGAAATGGACGTACGGAACAAATGAAATCAATGCCTTCTTCTAAAAAATATCAGTACGAACTTGACATTATATGTCTATAAATCTCACTTAGTGTTATAATATTAACACTAATATGATGCAAATTTAACACCATAGGTTTTAAATCCACACTACGATCGTGTCGATCGACGAACGCCAGGAGTTATAAACCATGTTGGTATTGATACCAACACGATAAGAACTATAAATCCTGCATGGTGTTAAATCCACACGGATATTTTTTAGAGTGTAGATACACAAACGATCCTTTTTTTCAAGGATCCCAATTTTATCTATTTTATTATTTACTCCGTAAATCTCAGGCCAGTATTCTGTTTTAAGACCATCTTAAGTAATGTGCCTTAAAATATTTTTGGTGTAATAATTCAAACATTACGGAAGAAATTTATAAATTATTTTGAAATCAAATTAAAGAGTAAAGATGAATTAATTATTAATAAAATACATAATAATTTTGTGTACAAAATATAGATAAATAGTAGAATATAGAAATTAGAAAAACGAAAAAATTATATTAACTAAATAGGAAGAAAGTAGAAAATAGTAAATAATAGATTTTTTTTTAGAATTTTCAGTCGATATAGAATATTTACTAATACCTATTAATACACCTGAATGATCGATATTGTCGCGATTCTCTGATGCTATCTTAAGTACAGTCTAAAGATGTTATAAGATCAGACGGCTGTGTATTGGCATCTTAAGACATTACTTAAGACGATTTTCAAGATAAGAGAATCAATTGTGAATACCGTTCTCAAATCTCGAATACAACACCCGCGCGTCTCGCTGTTAAAGTTGACAAGGACGAATCCTCAGCCGACAGAAGATGTAGGGATAAAGAAAAAAAGCGCGTAGAGAGAGACGTAAAATTTCGCACAGAGTGCGTGCTAAACACACACACTTACCCTGTCGGCCGACGATCTCCGCCACGTGTTCGCTGCTGGGCACCGGCACGCACTCAGTCATGTTCTGGCTCTTCTTAGAACGCGCCTCCTCGAAGACGGCTGGTGCAGTCTGTAGCGGATCTGGATCATTGGTGGTGCCGTTGCCGGTACCGGTGCCGGGGCATCCGGACGAACCCTCCGGGATACCGAGCATCGACAGCTCAAAGGCGAGCTGAAGGGCCCGCTGATCTTCGAAGGAGACGCCGGCACCGCCGCCGTTCGTGCCGCGGTCCATCTCGCTGAACAAACTCGTTGGCATTTCGATCGATTACAAATTCCCGTATATCGTGCGACACCGGACAAGACGTTGACAACGACGTCGATGATGATTGAAAACGTTGCACTAGGATTTCCGCGCTGTCGAGTGTTCACCGTATAATCACGTCGGTCTTTCCTCTTTCTCTCTTTCGTAGTCTTCTCTCTATCGAACAAACGAGCGGAATTATTCGCGTCGCCTTGACGAGGACGAGGACGACGACGACGACGACGACGACGACGACGACAACGGTGACGATGGTGATAACGTGACGAGGATTAACTTCCCACCGATTAGGGTCGAGCGTGATGGTCGTCACGACGCTACGCTGCGACTATTTACGTATGCGTAAAAAAACTCAAAGAGGAATTTGACGCACCGCGCGGAAGATAACGAACGTTGTCGGCACGGTGTTTCAAATGATCGTTACCTTTTCCGCTCGTAAGCAAGCGTAATCAGCTCTCCGGTCCCCTCTCGTGGACGTGAAAACGTGGGCCGCTACGACGGCGCGGTGTGTGATAGTAGTCAGTCGCACGTTCCTCTTCGCGCCGGGAGGCACACGCCGGTTCGTGTCTACGTCGTACGTATCGCGCACCGGCAACGAAAATGGCCTTCCCGATATCCCCCACTGTACCTTCCCGCCGCCGAACGCGTGTAGTTTGTGCTATACGTTTGTTCGTGTCGAAGAGCGATTTCCGTAGTCACTCCACTCTTACGCTCGTTACTCGTACAGTCGCTTGGTCTTCGACCGATGCTTTCGTTCGTTCGTTTCTCCACCTCCACCTCCTCCTCTTCGTCGCGATCCTCTCTCTCTCTCTCTCTTCGACTACTGACGACCGACGACCGGGACGACGTGACGACGATTCGTGTCGCGCGTTGTTCGGCTACCTTGTCACTTCGACCGACTGGAACTGACTCAGCCGTCCAAGAAGTCGATCCGTCGCGCGAGACCGAAACACTGAAAACGAAGGCAAGGGGCGCGCGCGCTTCTAGAGTCTCGTCCGCTCCGTTTCCGCTCTCTCCCTTCTTTTCTCTCTTTCCCGCTCGTAATCCTCACCACCTCTCGCTCCCTCGCTCGCTCTCGCTCTCTCGGTTCTCGCCTCTCTTCTCTCACCGCGATCTTTCCTTTCGAAGGCAGGCGCGTGCAACTACCCTCTCGTTCGTGTTACCACTGCGACTGACTGCGACGAACTGCGACTGCGACTGTCGAAGCCGGCGCGCCGCCATGTGCCGGACGCCGGCTATACGCGCGTCCGATTGGCCGCCCGCGTCACGTGGTACGCGCCCACCCCTCCCCACCATCGGACCCGGCGCATAGGCGCTAGCGCACCTACCGGCGCGGCGAAGCGGCACTGCGCCGCAATGTAATGTAACGCTGAACACAACACGAGGGAGCGAGCCAACTTACCGAGAATGAACGAGCGAGCGAGCGAACAACCGACGCGACGTCGCGTTCGCGTTCGCGTTCGTTCCTTGGCTCCTTCAACGCTACGGATGCGTGCACTCCCGTCCTGGATTGTGTTCGCCACGCAACCCCCTCCGTTCGTTCGTTCGTTCGTTCGTTCGTGTATCCGCTCGGCCTCGGCGAAGTTTCCCCGTGGAAACGCCACCGTCCGTCCCTCCACGCCGGACACCCGCGCGCATTTCACTCGCTCCGATTTCCCGGAGCGGCGAATTCCGGACCCGTAGGATTGACTGGAAAATGGAAAAACGCAGCCGTGTCTTTGGCTCGTCCTGGTGTCGACACCGGAGTGCGAATCCGCTAGAGCCGGGAATATCTACAATTCGAGGATGTTTCTCGAACACTGTGCCGCGCCTCCAAACGATTTGTAGATATACACAGCAATCACGAATCGATTCTCTCTCTCTCTCTCTCTCTCTCTCTCTCTCTCTCGATTTTTTTTTGTCGCAGTACGTCATATTTTAGAATGTTGAGGCCGGAATACAGATCTTTGCGTAACGCATAATATAAAATATAAGAAAATTAAGCAATCAATCTTTTATTTCATGAAAAGGGAGGAAACGAAGGACTCCGATTAATTCATTTTTTTATGCACTGTGAGTTATGCATTATGCATAAACAAATTAAGGACCGGTTCCACAAATGTAAAATTAATCTCGACTTAATTTACTATCTCTTTCTGATTCTTCGAAATAGAAAAATCTTACATTTGTGAAACCAATTAAAATCCTTCATTTCCTGCCTTTTCATAAAATAAAAGATTTCAATTGGTCGATTTTTTAATGCTTTGTGTGCGTTATGCGTTATGCGAAAAAAATCTCGTTCTCGTTACTCTTCATAGTCCGTTCTACAAAAATAATTGTAAATGATTGTAGTTGTAAAAATGGATTACTTACAGCCGAATTTGAGGAGAATACTCGATCGTAATTTATCAAATCTTACAACTACGCTTATGCAACCGTAAACCAGCCTTTCCTTATGGAGCTTTCCACATTCAGAGCTCCTGGTGGGTGTTGAATTCCACACCCAGAATTCGGGGTATTTAAAAATGTATGTTAATTTTCGGAAGCAAATTAAAAAAAATTTTGAGCGATTCGACAAAAATACAGTACTTCATTAGGATGTATATGTATAGAAATATATATCTCACGCATACAACAAAAGAGGTGAAATATCCGTTCGGATGAGGTACTCCACATCCATAAAAGTCAAAAGTCTCCGTACCTGCATGCAATTGTAAAATAGGCATTACGGAGAGCTAATTGTAAGATCTGGTGAAGTAAATGTAGCCCGTGACGATATATGATTTTCCCCGCGAATGTCGAACGGGTCAAAGTGCACCGACCTAGGTGGATCGTATAACGCTCTTTCTTCTCTTCTCTCCTCCCTGGCCGTCAACGAGCTTCGCGCGCACGATCCGTGCACACGAGGTGCACCGACATTTTTCCGTGCGGTTATCTCTCTATTTTAATGGGGGGGGGGGGGGTGGAGGGGGGGGGAGGTAAAGGACGTGTATAAAGCCCAGTTTCACAACTCGTAGTTAACTCTTAACCGAGAGGTTCAACTTATTTCTCATCTTTTTCCCAATTCTAGAATTGACAAGTGATAACGAATAAGTTGAGCCTCGATTAAGAGTTAACCGGTCAGTTGAAACTGGGCCTAAGTCTGGTGAAATGGCAGCGACCTGCGTCATGTTTAGAGAGTAAATAAATCTCGTATTACCGGTGGACCGTCGTCCTGCGAACTGAATGTCCCTGGGGAAGAGCCTAATGGAAAGAATCCGCACGTTTATCGCTACCCGCGATTTACTTAATTGAGTTTCTTTTACAGAAGGACGAGAATCTTGCGACTTGTCGTGCTGAGTTCTCGCGATTATCGTCCTTGAACCTTGGCCGACGACACCGGCATTGACATCGACTATACGCAAGTCGCTGTTGGCTATTAATGCCACAATTTCGTCGCTGTTTAACAGATTTTGGATATTGTTCGTTTCACAAGCATTTCGCCTAAATTTGCCAACGTCTCGTATATGATACGGTCGAAGCGGAACATAAATTATTCGTGACATGAAAATGATGTTAAAATAAGTACTAAAGCCCAGTTGTTTATGTACTGGTTAACTTCACTTAACTTGATGATGATGTAAAAATTGCTTTTCTAGCTATGATTAATCACTAAACTCACTCTCGTACAGTGATAACTTTAAAAGTTATACTCTTCACAAAAACCGTCAGTTTACTGATGAAACTAAAAAAAATGCAATTTTTACATTATTACCAGATCAAGCTTAACTATAGGTTAATGAGAAAATAAAAAACCTTAAAGTCACTTTTTAATCAGTTCATTTTAACGATATCTTGACGTTATCCCTTATAGAAAATTAATACCGGCCAGTATATACTGAAGGGCAATAATTAATGATTTGATTACTTATTTTAAATATTAAAAGCACTGTTGTTCAGTACTCGAAATAAGTAATGAATCGCTGTCATTCAATAATAAGGACGCCAGTATTAGATTTCTGCAAGGAATCGTGACTTATTGTTCTGCTTGGGAGGTCTCTCCTGCAGAGAATTTTCGTTCTCTACCTGAATTTTCATTCACTTTGCGCGCACGTGCTCGTGCTGTTCCGTACTTCTGTAAAATATATCCGCAACAGATATTATTAATGTTTTCTGTTGTTACGTGCCGCATCTCTTCCAAAGATGGACGACGATAATCGATACGCGGGATGTGCAGCTACGAGTAATCGGAATCTATCGGGTGATGAGCCAGCGGCGCTACGTCGCACGACACGTCCGATTCGCGCCGACGTGGACAAGGCCGTGGCGAATGCCCGTCGGCCGAATATAATCGGCGCTCTCCCCTCCCCCCCCCCGCTCACCCCACCTTTCCCCCTAATTCACGAATCACGTACCGGGCCCGACCACCTGCCCGACTAGCGGTTTCGTTAAGTAAGAGTGAAAAGAGGACTCCGTCTCTCTAAACCGATCTAGACGCGGACACGAGCCCGTTCGCTCGTTCGCGCGGACCTTGAACCGAGGCGCAAACGTGATCCATTGTTCTCTGCCGACGACCCTTCGTCCTCTCTCCGACCGAGCACTCCCGGCCCCGAGAGATTGCTCGATTTTTAGTCGGGAGGCCCCATACCAGATCGGCCCCCGTGTCCTCCATTTCTCGAGGACAGACGGAACGACGGGCGCCCGCCAGCGATTCACGAATGTATACCCGCGACTCATTGTTTTCTATGCATCGAGCCAGCGGTGCACGTTAAAGAGCACGGCGAGCGCTTTTTGTCGTTCGACTCACTTCGACTAATCGTGCAATTCACGGACAGGGAGGGAGAAGGTTCACTCTCATTTC
>NW_017305071.1:3640641-3641134 GCF_001594115.1 Trachymyrmex septentrionalis
CTCGACGTAATCGTGCAATTCACGGACAGGGAGGGAGAAGGTTCACTCTCATTTCGCGCGAGAGAGCGAGACGAGGATCGGGCGATTCGCGCGAGCAGCGAGGTCTACCTGACGATGAATTCGCTGGTAGGTGCGAGCGACTAATTTTGTTTTCTCATCGCATGCCGAAAGCAACGACCCGTGCACATCGCCGCCGATCTCTCTTTCTCTCCCTTCAAGGCTGTCTCGAGACAACCAACCACCTTTTGCCACGAGCACCTGCCGACTGCTCGTGCTCTCGACTCGCTCGTAAATACCTCGGTGTTATCGTACGTATGATTTTACAAACTCGCCGCCTCTACAGTCGCCTCTCGCCTCGCCTCGCCGCGAAGCGATGAGACCGCGATCGTATGCGGCAGGACGGATTATTCGCGCAAACACGTCATGCTCGCTCACTAATCATCACGCCAATTAATTCTGGGTAACGGAGGTGATCGCTAATCTCCGCTGACCG
>NW_017305071.1:3641234-3646918 GCF_001594115.1 Trachymyrmex septentrionalis
CCTCACTAATCATCATGCCAATTAATTCTGGGTAACGGAGGTGATCGCTAATCTCCGCTGACCGAGAGATCCGAGGATTAAAAAAAGAAAGCTTCCGTGCATATTGTCGCGCTTGCAGCACCGAAAAATTTCATTCATCAATCTTCAATTGAATTTATGAAAAAGCAATTTGTTAAAATCATCGAAGTCATAAATATGTATTGTTACGTAAGCGTTTTTCTGGATAGAAAGGAAGAAAAATGTTCCTATGAACGTTACATGGAAAAGAGGTGTTGTTAAACTATCTACAAGTTTATCTTGCAGGTACAGATCTGAAAGTAATTTTATTTGGATCAAAAACAATTATATAGAATGCTCAAACTGATTGTTAGAATGCCAAAACTTTTTGCGGCATTGCTTATCGTGCTTGAGAGATTCCAATAATTATTTCCAGTAATTATTTTAATATTTCGCAAAACATTTCTTCTCTTATCTCTCTTTTTTTTTTTTGTCATTTTAAACATTGTTTAAATCCAATTTATGAGTGCACGCAATAAAGTTATTATACATATTATTTTATATTTTTGTATTATATTATTATATATAATAACTTTATTGCATGCATTTGCAAATTAGATTTAAACAAAAAAATTTAAATTTAAAAAACAAGAGACGAAAGAAAAAATACAAAGCAAATGGCGAGACAACAGCAACAATTGATACAAAATCGGAGAAATGCTTATAATTATAAACACACTGAACCAAAACTGTACGTAAATACAATAAAATTTTCATTGAGTTATGAAAAAAATAATGAAAATTATTCCATTGAATTCTCATAATGATTTAGGCTATAAAACTATTACTAGAATTCATTGCAAGAATGAATATATAGTCATATAAATTAGTCCAGCTCCATTGTATGAATTAACTACATTAAGTCGGACATTGAGTCGGACATTGATTAATGAACCAAAAATAACTAAAATTTTTTTCAATGCAGATACGGTTCAATAAGGACAATAATATTACGGACAGACACGCACACGCACACGCACACACACATACACACATGAATCATACAAAAACGTTATAACAAAGAATTTGACAAAAGGTAGAGACGACGAGAAATTTGGAGAATTTTCTTCTTGCTATTTATGTAGGATACGTCTCCCATGGGGACCATTTCAATGCTAGGCAACATCGACCGGATACGGCCGGTCCTATGGCCTCGACGCCGAAAGGACGTCGCTCACATCCGTTTTCTGGCCGCGCTCCGGCCGATGCATTAAACCGACTTCTCTCTTCGATGTTCCGCGTCGCTCGTCGCACTTTTACGGCGTGCAACCGGTTGCCTTCCACGTTGCGATCATTGTCGTTGCTTTGGCGAAACCCGGCGACTCCCGTGGTGCGCCGCCTCGTCCTCGCCGATGTGTACACGCGGATAGATGCACCGCGTGTACATACGTGCACGCGCGCGTATATATAAGGTACGAAGCGACGGTGCTTTGCTCCAAGAGGCGTACGGTGAAGAGGATATTTCTTTCGATTTCGATCGCCGGGGTGCAGTAACATCGAAGAACCGCATTGCTAGCCTCTGAGTCGGCGACGATGACGACGACGACGACCGCGGCGTCGAAGCTTGCAATGGCGAAGCGTCTCGACAACGATCGTGGGGAACTGTAGAAGAGGTTCTAATCTAATCTAATTTTTTATTCGATACAAACCATATCAATAGTCAAGTATAAAATTGATATAATATTTCAATATACCGAGAAATATCAAGGAATTGTAAATCAGAGTTACCGTAAAAGTGATTTTTCACAAAATTAAGGAAATGTCAGGGAAATTGAAAGATCGAGCGAAAAAAGTCAGGGAATCTTTTGAAAAATTAAAGGCTGTATAAGATAATTCTTGGCTTTAAATATGCGTATGTCACACCTACGCAGTCTTTGGATTACTGTCAACTCGACAATTAAATGCAAACAGTGTCAGAAATGTTAATACTTTACATTGCTATGTTAATAAAATATATTTGACGATTTCTGAATCAGAAGACAAATACGAAAAAATTCAAAATACTATTGAAAGTTAGAAAAGAATCGTGAAATTTTGTCTGGAAATCGGGGAAAAGTTATAGAATTTTAGGATAAGGAGTGACAATTCTTTGACAATTAATAAATAATTAACAAAGTTTTCACGAGTCAAATGCCTAAATGCTATTACTCTTTCCCTCGAGGCGACTTCGGGAGAAGTACTAACATCGAATTATCGCGCAATGTGCCGGTATCGATCGGCTATTCGATGTGTGGTTATCCACAAAATCTTGCGGGCGGACGGCCACGTTCGCGCACGCAGAAGACATCCCTGTGACTACCGAGACCACAACGGCGGCGGACTGTAAAGTCCATTGCAGAACGACGAAAATCGCACGCAAATAGCACGGTTAAACGATGATAGTGCGGATAAAGCGCACAACGCCTTTCTAAATATACCCCCGCGCACCAGGTCCATTCGCGGAATTTCATTTTCTTACCGCAGACACAACACTTGTCACTTATTAGAATTCCCCGCGAAGTACGCTCAAGCTCTACATGCGAGCTTAGTCGAGTCGTTTCATCTCGAACGCAAATAAGATGTATGTACACGAAGGCTATAACTGCGCTAAGATCCCTTTTACAGCTGAGAAAACGATTTGAATAATAAATTCAAACTCTCTATTTTGTTGTCGTAAGAGTCGTAATTATGCAAAATGCAAGCTCTCGGAAACGTAAAAATCGCAATGTCCGTTAAAGGATGCATGCCAAGGATATACAACGGAAACGTTTTAGAGTTCCGATGCAAGATTTACTTGCATCCAATTCTGGTCTGGCAACGAAGGTCGGCAACGGAAGATTCCTCAATGTCTTTCCTCGATTTTACAAGAATACAACCTTATCGGACCTCCTGTGGCTGTATTGTTGAACGACAATACAAATCTTTTGTAAACTTTAGCCAGAAAGCCGGAAAAGAATTTTCTCTTTCTTGAGAAAATTCCACAGCTTTCGCAGGTATCCATGTTCCGCAGAGCCTGATGTTTTACATAGATTTTTTCAGAAATAACAAAATAGAGAGCTAGAATTTATTTATTATTTTATTATTACGTATTATTGTTCTATTATAGCAGTATTATTATACAGGGTGTTTTTAAATTCGTATTTTCAAAATACTACAGCAAGAGATTTCTCCAAAAATTAAATAAAAAATATTTCCGTATTTTCACACGAAGTCGCTCATCGCTTCGAAAAAAGGAATCGTACACGTAACAAAGATTTCATCAGAAGCGTTTAAATATTTGTTAATTTCAATCTTTCGATTTCAACTTACTCTGCAAACTCGTACCATAAGCGATTGGAAAATTATTTCACCATCTATTTGACTTGCGATCATTGCTTTCAATTTTATGTAATTTCTTTTTTATTGTCATCTTGATATTATTGTATACCGCCTTTCGGACTAGCGATTATTGCTTAATTAATTAATTTTCTGTAATTTTTTATTTCGTCTCGTCTTGTACTGATGATGGTCAAATCTTGACCGAACCGTCTATATTTTTATATGAGAATTTTAAATATATGACTTGCGTTTAAACATCTATCGTTGTGGCTGTATTCTCTCTATTATTTATATTCTGTATTGGTTAGCCATCTTCAAACATTTTACATTTTTAATAGAAAAGTTATTTGTAAATTTTCAATTTAAGTAGTAATTTTTTAGATAAAGATTTATATAAATATAGCCAGTTATAAAGTACGTAGATAATTTAGATCTGCACATGAATTGCGCGTGCGATTGTATTAGTAAGTGTTTATGAACGCGTACTTCAGCGTACTCACTAATACTTACAGGTGACTATCTAAACGCAGTCCGTAATTAGCCATATTTAAACCCTTATATCTTACAAACTGTTGCTTAAAATCAAATAAAATAAAAATAACTTTCTTATTCAATTTTTCGAAAACTTTGCCATAGTATTTTGAGACGCAAATTTTGGGACACCCTGTATATATAACAGACTGATATAAATATTAATATGTTGTATGGTTATGGCGATATTTAAGAAAATATCCGATTAAACGTCTATAAATATATAATATATATAATATTTCTTGTTCACACCGTACACCTATCTTTTTCCTGATTCATCTTTATTATTGTATATTCCATCCTATCGCACTCATTCGCGTTGTCGCATAGATAGGAAAATCAATCTGAATCGATTTATCTTATCGCGAGCTTGTTAAATCGTAGTTATCGAAAAAATCATTCTTGAAACTTCACAATCTGTAAAGTCTGCGAAATGACTAAGCACACAAAAGAGATACTCCTCCGGCAGAGAAATGCCCAAAGGAAGTTCGCTTTTTAGGTTGTGCCATACATTTTACGGACAGCTCTTTTTTCCCTTGAAAACGGACAATGCAGTGAGCAAACGGAAACCGTAGTCAGGCTGGGAGAAATCTATCAACTATGCCCGCATGTCTTCTCGTGCAGAGATGCGAACGGAAACTCGAAAATTTTAACTGACAATTATCAAAAGACATTAAAATCGATCGTTCGCTTAATATACGTAAGCGGAAATAGTTATTTCCGTTGTTCCATGCGCGAGCACAGTTTAAAAAAAAATAAAAAAAAAAAGAAAATATTATGTAATTCACAAACGCGTCAGTTAGATCGTTTTAAAGAGATGCACATAATTTGCATTGTTATATCGCGTCGTGACGAGAAAGACTCGTCACACGTTCGAGCGATCGACGAAAGTTTAGATCCGAGAGGAGCTAAAAATACATTTTCTTTTCCCGTTCTGCACAATAGGTCTCTTTTACAGTTCACGTAATTATTATGCTCTTTGTGCTGGGACGGTGGATATGTTAAAAACGGAAACGCGAGATAGAGGTGTGTTCTCCTCCGCATCGGTGAAAATGAAAAGAGCAGGATCGCTTATAGGCACGCTTGTTCTCTTCTCTCCTCTCCTCGTGAAGTTCTCCGTGAGAGAGAAAGTCCGTCTCGATGTCGATTACGTATAGTTTGTTGGGAGTCGAAGGTCCCCCAGCTGTTCTTCCGTGCGAAACGCTGGATGGACCACCGCCTCCTTTTCGAGGTTCTCGACGAAACGTTCGTCATTTTCCTACCTGTCGAGTCGTCGTCGATACTTTCGCCGCGCGATTGTCAATCGAGACATTAAAATCGCGCCGTCTCTCCGTCCTCTCACGGAGATAAATCCGAAATACTTTGCGGCCAGTAACCCCAATACAAATAGTATAGTCAAGTCGGTCAACTTCCGATGGTCGAATATACTGCTTGGGCGAAAGATCGATAACGCGCCGTAGAGAAGCGTCTATTTATACGTCGGTTATATTACGTCCAAGACAGCGGAGGATGTAATCTTCGATGGTGCTCCAGATAAGGTCTTTACACGCGATGCAACGCCGCCGGCCGCCACCGCTGCGCTGCATAGATCGACGCGGTTGCATTAAACGTATTAAAAAAAATCTATCGAGTGTGCTCTCCGAGAGAGATAATCGCGCGTATGAGAACGCGGAATTAAATGCTGCATAACTGAGCGTAATATTACCGGCATCGTGTTTGACATTAAAGCACGACGGTCAATCGCAATGCAAAATTTGCTTGAATTATGCACACGTATGCGGGGGGTGGGGGGAGGTGGA
>NW_017305071.1:3647018-3662018 GCF_001594115.1 Trachymyrmex septentrionalis
ACGACATTCGCATTTATATATTCACATGCGCGACGTTCATTATGCATACGTGTATTATATGTATATAATTAAATTGCATTTTATATATCCCGAGCGGCGTCCTAGCGAAGAGTCGCGTATTTATATAGAATTGATGAAATTTTTTACAGAAACGGAGTGACTAACGAGTGATAACGAACACAAATAATGTCAGTCAACTATAATTATCCGAATTGCTTGATACTTAATAATAATTTAAACAAAATATGATTAAGATTCCCTATAATTAAAAACAATAATAAAAAAAAATACGGGGCAAGAAGAATCATGCGCTAATATTTCGAAAGGAGATCTTAATATTTTAAATCATTAAATTTTAATAATTTAAAATAAAGATTCTCTTTTGGAAATTAGTCCACAATGTACAGCGCTTTGCTCATATTTCTTTATTAGTGTTTCCGAATAATAAATAATAACGACTTTATTGTTGTGCAATAATGAAGAAAAATTTAATAGCGATAGAAAAAGACGTAAAACGAAGATGCACAGATCGAAAGGCGAGGTATCAGCAATAATGCTGCCTGGAAGCTCACACTGTGAGAGAAAAAATTTGTAACTGTATTACACATTATAATTATGATTATTATTGCTATAATAACAGTAATAATAGTAATAACTATAGTTATAGTCATTTTCGATCGCCAGCTATATATTTATTAATAGAACTGTACTTATAGTTATTATTACTAATATTATGTAGTGTTATAATTATAGTAACAAATGCCAAAAATTTTTCTCTCATTAAGTAAACTTGCCAAAACTAAAGGTACAAACTAATCCGCAATTATATTTAAGAAATTACGATCTCACTTGATGATTTTTAAACATCTTTGGGGGATATACCGCATCCCCTCATTGCTTTCTCTCGGCGTTTTCTCGGACCGGATGTCGTCTCTGTGTACATAAATTATTGCAAAGAACACGCGATAGCGCTATTGATCGCTCGGGATGCAGACTCGAGCTACAGACTCGAGATGCAGGCGATATTCGGCTCGATGTTGAATTCTCGTTGTAGACGAATGCACGCGGCGATCGTCGCCGGTACTCACGATACCGTCGATTAGACCGGATGGATCGTCGGTCGAGTCACATGTATGTGTATGTATTCGTACGAGTTATAATGATTTAAACTGGGACATATGCCCGCGTGCACGGTGGGGCGAAAACGGCTGTTCGTCTGGTTGACAATAAGGGAGAGCGACCCTTGCCGCAGAGGGAAACAGCTGTTGGTCGAAGGTGGAGAGGTGCCGGGTAGGCAGAGGGGCGGAGGCAAGCAAGGAGAAAAAAAAAGAGGTTACCACCTGGTTACCCCGCTTATGCTTACCTGAAAACCGACGCTTGCCGGTATACCTGCCTGAGCATTCTTTTGTGAAGAGCGAGGCTCTGGGCACGTACCGATTCCCAGAGGGCCTTGGACAGCATTCGATACATAACTGCATTCGGCACAATGCACGTCTCGAACGCTAGTATTAGTAACATGGTACTTAATGCGACCCGATTAGAAAATAGTATCCATGTGGAACAAAATCTTCGGAAAGTTTTTTTTTTAAAGTCATTCTATATATATATAAATAACAATTCCTTCTTTAGGAAAGTAATTCCTCGGCTAAACTATTGATTGAACTTTTCGTTTAAGATTTTAAAAGATTCTTCACTAATATTTTTTGCATCACAGGATGTCGTAGAGTCTTTACCTGTCTTTGTGTCCACAATGTACAAAAATGCTAAGAATAATATACTAAGAATACCTTGGAACGGTTAATTCTTTCCTTTTTTTGCGATTCTTCTACCATAAATCTTCCCAGAATGACAAAGCGATTAAAAATAAAATAACACAATATTTTTATTCTTCACAGATGACTAAAATAACAGAACCCAAAAAAAAAAAGAAATAATATAAATTTCACATTATAAAGGTTCTATTGTAATGAGAATATCTCAGAAAATTTTAAGAGATACTGAAGCATAATAAAGTTATTTAAGCTTAAACTAACAAAGCATATTTCCGTTAAATCCGTTAAATACATTTCCGTATTTAACGATAAATCTTATATAGGATAATTAAATTTTTGAACAATTCTTTTCCAATTTTCTGTTGCTTTTTTTCTATCCTATGCTATTGATATCTTAGTGAAAGATTATATTGAAATATGCAGGCTGTTTTCTACGACGACCATGCTCGAATTTCAAGATGATATTTTAAAATCGGTCAATTCCCGCGCGGCCTGTCTCAGGTCAAACTAATCGCAGCAATTTGCATAATTAATATGGACATTTTACTGACTCAATTCTCGAGTCTAATGTATGAATAGTATCGATTATACATTAAGCACATCGCGTCACCCGAAAAAATCTCTATTTATTAAATTAAATATAGTGATCAATATAGTTTTCCTAAATATTAATTTTCAATAATCTATATGATAATTTAATATACGATTTCCGAGCCAAATATGGCATTTTTGTCATCTGCCGAAACCGAATCTGAGAAATTTATTATTTTCATAAGTACGTCATTAGCTTAATCGATTTCCTGCATGTCACAGGAAATATTAGACAGATGGCAATCCAAGCTATTTAAAGCGTTCCAAATCGAATTATTCTCGAATTATAATAGTAACTAGCTCATGGAAATTCTTTAAACGAGCATTCAGCTATACGATCGATTCCCTAGCAATATTGATTATTTTATTCCGTTTCGAAATACTTCGTTAAAATATTTCAAGATGATCAATCGTAATTTTTAGGTCAATTCTAAAGATTGAATTCCGACAGAATCACTGTTTTACACACATACGATTTACGTAACATCGACACTTCACTACTATATCAATATCGCACGCACGCATACACACAAATTTTTTAAGGCATTAATCTTTCGTATTAGATGTCTAAGCTTAATTCTAAGAATTCATTGTTTGTGTAATCGACAATTCAAACCGTTCCTATTTTGTACAAATATACTGTAGAATTTTTACAAAGCAAATATTGGCACAAGTTTATAACTCTGGATGCCATATTGGATTAATAATAAGAACAGGTAAAGTAGATTTAAACTTCTTAAATTTTTTACGTTTTCGGTATATATAGTTGACCGATTTGAACTGCATTATTACTTATATTTTAATTATGAAAAAGAATTTTTAAATCCATGTGAGGTAAAGGTAAATTAGAAAAATAGCCTCAAAAAGCAATTGCATTCCGTCGTTAAAACAGACGACTTTAGGATCCTCTTAAATATTCCTTGAGATTTTTCCGTCTTAATTAGATTTCCATTTTTCATATTTCTCTTTTTTTTTTATAAAAAACATTTATTACAAAAAGTGGTATGGTATAATTTATAACGAACTTAAAACTAAAAGATGAGCAAGTGATAATATGCAAAGTCTCTATGTAATTTAGGTTTGAAGACCACGTAGGGCATCTTGTAATTTTTTTCTCGCGACAGCCACTCTGTCTTCTTGTCTCCTTATATCTTCATCCGCTATCGAGACAGCCTTAAATAGAACAGTTATAATTAATTAACCAATAGTATAAATAAACTAAATATTAAAATCCATATCATCGATTAATTATTTTGATATTATTAGGTCAATCGAAAAGTTCCGTCCGTTTTTTGCAAAAAGTATAGTTTTATTTAAAAAGCAAAATGAAAAAGTATCTCAATCAAAATATTGTCCATCGTTAGCGATGACTTTTTCCCATCTTTCGGGCAATAAGCGAATTCCGCGGCGAAAGAATGATTCATCTTTAGAGGCTATCTACTCAGAGACTCATTTTTCGACGTCTTCATAAGAATTGAAGCGTTCCTCTGCAAGTGCGTGTGCTATCGATCGAAACAAGATAATCGGAAGGAGCACAGTCTGGTGAATAAGCCGCATGGGATAGCACTTCCCAGCGAAGTGCTTCTAACGTTTCCTTGACAAGTTTTTTTGTGACATGAGGCCGAGTATTGTCATGAAACAAAACTTTATGCTGTCTCGTTTTATATTCTGGTCATTTTCCGTGCAATGCTCGACTCAAACAGATAATTTGTTCTCGTTAGAGATCCCCTGTGACTGTTTGAGATTTCAACAGCATAAACTTCTACAAGCATTCGATGAGCTTCAGCTGCAGTTTTCTTCCATTTGAAGAGATTAACACTTCGCACAAATGACGCTTATTTGGCTCAAATGTCAACATTTTCGATGCAATAAAAAGCAATGTTATTGATGTAAACGTATACTTTTATATATTGAATTTTATTGACAGATAAAACTAAAAAAATTAAGCTTGATTTAGACATTAGTTATCGACAGTTCTAGCTAGAGCTACTCGCCGCTAGATGAATGGAACTTTCCGATTGACCCTATTTGATCATGATTTACACTAATTAAGACGTTTGGCTATCGATTCTACCTGTACAAGTGGTTGATCAGGATTAAGAAATACCCCGGGATTCTTCTCTAAAGCCGTCTTCGATCCCGTTTGTCCCGTGACTGGCTGAGTAGATACGTGTAATGCAGTGGCCACACTTTGAAGCAATGTTTCTTCTGTAATATATGGTCCTACTGGTTTCAAGTTCTTTGGCAGATCCATTCCATCAAATTCATAACCGTCAGCATCACATGCCCGTAGTCCTTCCAAACGTTTTTCCCAGAAAAGCTGGAAGATTAGAATTTTAATTAACATGTATTGATCATTTTACTCATCACATATTATTCTACTAAGAAAAATAATACAAGCTACAAAATATTTCATTACATAAAAATTGTATTAAATTGAATCATTGCTTTGAACTTAAGTATATATAAACATTTCTATTAAGTACCATCACCAGCCACCACCAATTAACTTAGAATCCTTTATTAATCAGGATGTGGCGAAACTATAAAATACTTTTCTCCAATTGTTTTTAAATATTAAAACGATTGGCTTTCAATGTTATTATTAAAATTTAGTAGTTAATCACATTTGCTATTGAAAATATAAGAAAAAGCAAAAAATTATTGAGACGATTTCATGATTGCATGTTCAGAGTTACCTGCTTAGGCTTATCTTGGGAGCCATACTTGCCATCAGTTTTATCGGCTCCTTCCTAAAGCAACGATTTGACAGAATTTACAAGGATAGCTAACGAAGAGCAGTACAAGTGAACGGTTATAAGCAGACAAAGTGTATCTCGCAGACATGGTACAGGGATTAGAAAGATCTCTAAGACAAATAATATGAGACAATAATCTGTGAACATATTTATAGATTAAAAGTGTGCAACTACTAGATATCATATATGTGAATAGATGGGATACAGTGTAGTAAAAAGGACTCATTGACACATCAAACTGTTTGACAGTCCAATTAGCATATACATACAATCAGCTGTAATCGTTACGCAAACTAACCTGCTTTGGCTTCTCCTGAGTGCCGTGTTTAATATCCTTCATTTTTCCTTCCTGCGTTTTGTAAATCGTTACCGGTTGCTTAAAAATCGACGCTGTTTGTCTGATTGGTGGCACCAACGACGCGTCGTTCCTGACACCGCGACTAAAAAAGAGCCGCATCGTTAGTACATAGAGAAGATGATCCGTCATCGAGGTTATCACCTTCAGCATTCGAGAAACTGCGTGTCTGTCTGTGAAAATTACTTTCGATCTCAAAGATCTCTTCGAAAATCCACACGTCCCGTTCCCCCGTAAAATCGAACAAGTCTTTCTCTCGAGAATTCATTCAACCTACTTGTAATAATAATCAACCTTCCCCGTGGATGCCAATTGATTCTGACTCTTCCTCGGTTCTTCTCTCGCGGGCCAATTGATTGGCAACGCCGAGGCGTATTTCTTCTTCTCCACGGACATGTTCATCGTTGCGAGTTTCTGTCTTTACACCGCACACACAGTTATCTTTCAAAAATGTCACGGCCACAGATACCGAGATACCCCGTAATTGTCCCGTGGCTTCACTGTCGGCCATATTTAAGCGTCGCAGCATGCGTCGACAGTACGCAGTGCGACGACTAGCCCACAGAGTGCAGCACCTTCTAGTACACAAAATGCACGTGCATAACACGACGCACGTGCATCCCGTTTCGCATTGTTTTGCGCATTCATTGAACGTGTCTAGTAAAACGAAATTTCTCTATGAATCAATGAAAAGCGAGATAAAATTATGAATACTAATAACTTTAATAAAATTATTAAGTAAAATTGATGGTTTTTTTTTCAAACAGTTCCTTTTAATTATATATACATATATATTTAATTATATGAACTCGTTCTAGACACAATATACTGCATACTCCTCAGTCCTCAATATCGACTTTTTTACTAAAGTTTTTATCAGTAGGTGAATTAATAAGTCTAAATGTTAAAATAAATTTGTTGTCAAAAGCTAATTCTATTTTAGAAAAATGTTCTCAAATCTAAATTATTTCCCCAAAATCATATCTCCAATATCATCGTGTATTATTTTATTATAATCTTTTTTTTTTTGCATAAAATCTTTCCTGAAAAATTCAATTTAATGTTAGAAATTATTTATTTTGATACAAAAATTTGTATGTAAGCCTCCACGAATGTTGCGTAAATTAAATATTGATAGCGTAATAAATACGATCAATTGGAATGTATACTTATGAAAGAAAGTTAAAGTAAACGCAATGTTTACTGTAACTTTGTTTGGTAACTGGATTGGCCAATTGGTTGCAACTTTTATTATATATTTATCACATTATGATTCAGTGCAAAATTATAATATTACTGTCGTCATTTTTATATCGACTAGAGAATATTTATTTTACACACCATATCCGTAAAAACTCACTTAGGCATCTTACTTGTATTTATTCTTAGAATAAATCCTCCATTAATTAAAAATTTAGTATTATATTTTATTTCTACTTATTTTGTATTGTTAGTGCTTTTAATAAATAAATTAATCACTATTTTCCAGTATTAAATTTCCATAAAGATTTTCAGTTGACGAATATCTTTAAATTTTAATATCTACTTTTACTTTGATATTTATCTTCAACATTTAAAGGTATTAATGGAAATTTGCCTAATAAAGATTCCGTGAAAAATAGAGTCAGAAAAAATTACTATCTTTAATATTGAATATACAATAAAAATCTTAGAATCGCGGGCTTCGCGATTAAAGTGTTTCCGATATCTTTACTGAACCTTCTCTGAAATAAATTTAAATAAAAAATATTAGGAGGATATCAGGGAGAATTGGTCGGTTGCTAAAGCAATGACGTGAACTCTTGTATATAGATATAGAGGATTTAATTGCCGAAAGAAACAATTTTCGCGTAGCTATAGGAACAACTTGAACGGTGCTTGGAAAAAGATTAACGCTGCCTGTCTTCCGTTTATTACGAACGTATGTTCTTTCTTACGGCGGCTTTCGGTACGCTTTCGCGGAGTGCAAAATGCGAGCACGGAGACGCAATTCAACGCATATTAACGGTTCTGGATGGGGGTAGGAAAAGGGAGGAAATGGGGAAGAGGCAGAGGGTACAATCATTATCGCGGCTATGCGATCTTTTTTTTTGTCTCGCGTAATGCTTTCTTTTTCACGGTGCGTGTGTTATTCAACTGTAAAAGAATATCGATTCTGTACAAGTCAATGAGTTAGAGATAATTAACTATTGAGTCTTCTTGAGGTATCGTTGTTTCTATTGGTCTATACGAACGGGGGCTGTGATTGTCCAAAATCCGAGAATTCGTTCAATCCAGTTCGCATGTCGCAGCTCAACCGGTGAATGTTAACCACGGTTACAGTTTGCAAAGTTCTTATCGCGGCAGTTATAATATCGTGGCGTTGAATTTTGAACGGTCACAGCAGATGTCAACGTGTGTGTGTGTGTGTGTGTATGTGTGTGTGTGTGTGTGTGTGTGTGTATGTATGTGCCTTCCTGTAACAAAATATAAATCTCCATTACGCATCACCCGCTTTCCACCATACGGCCTCCGAATAATAATGCGCTAGCTAGTACCCTAAAAGTCCAGATGCACGCACCTCCGGCTTTGTAACTTGCACCGAAGGGGCGGTGTAAGAATTCAAGTGTTTCGCCTCATTTTACATAATATCGTCCCGTCTCTGCAGTCGTCGATGCAGACGCGCGCGTGGTCGATCACGCTCGACCGGTTTTTGCTCGATGGTTAAAACCTAGGGTCTCACGATGAATAGTCACAAAAATACTTTATCGAATATTCTGCAAAATCCGCCCACGAACGTGGTCCGCTCGCTCGTGTTTGTTTACGCGTATATGCGTGTGCGTAGTATGTATATGCCTATTATGGCAGTCAAGACTCGCAAACAATGTACATTGTATCAAGTTATCCGGTGCGCGTTCGGCGCGCAACTTGTAGAGTTTCCTATTTGTATTCGATACCGCTCGTAATAGGCGTATGAAAGCCAGTTTCATAATTACTTGCAAAAGATCGAAAAGTATCTTTCGCTCCCCTCTTTTTTCTCTGTTTTATCACCGTCCTACTCCCTCGACATGTTTTTATAAAATCTCAATTACAATAAAGTCTTAACGGCAGACGTAACAGTGCCATATAATTACAAAAGAATTGTATTTAAAACTGAAAGTGTAATAAGTACAAATTATTCCTCTTGTCGGTGGTAGAAATGTCAAAGATCACATCGCTGGCTTCGATACCGAACGAACGCAGCATCGCGTACGTCCAACACTGTTAGCGTAATCGACACTTATCGGTTTTTTCATAGCCCTACAGTTTCTCCGCTACATGACGTAAACATTCTTGTCTACATATGTGCTCAATATATATTATGTATAATTCTGCGACACAACACACATCCCTACTTTGACAAGTCTACAACACTAGATCGGCATTCCGTACGTATTCTGGTATTTCGCCGTGGCGTTTGTTTCGACGTTGCATTATTGCAAGAGAACGACCTCTCTCACTCGACGAAATGCGTTTAATTTTTCATTCAGTTTCCATCACAATCACATGCAAAAGGACTTAATAATAATTATAAAGATTCTATATTACATCAGTTAACATATTACACAAGCGATTTCATTATCGCTTCCCACGTTAAATACAGACGCAGGATACTTACACGCGTTTATCTCTTTCTCTCTCTTTCTCTCTCTTTCTCTCTCACACGTCATTCGCTCCATCCTACTTATGATTATAGATTCTATACAATTTTTGTACAGCTAAGTGCCGTAATCTTTATATATATTTATATATCCCCACAATTTATTTTATTTACTACACCCCGAGTATAATTTAATTTTTTGGGATTATAGAAATGTGAAATTTAATTCGCGGTTTCCGTCGAATGTAGCGACCGTAGTACATCGACTAAGTCTTGTCAATTCTTGTTAAACTTTATAATTCGCATTTCGTAGTTCCTTAAATTCACATTTATTATTAGTCACATTTGCAGTAAAAAAAATTAATTTTCTTTTTTCAATTCCTCCGTTGTAAGTCACACTTAATGTCACGTGAAACTTCAATCGATGTTGTATCGAAGTGTATCGTCAAGTCAATATGTGACTCAATACATCACTTCGTAGACGGTGGCTTTCTTGTCGCCAGATCCGGTGACGATGTACTTGTCATCCGTAGAAATATCGCAGCTGAGCACCGAAGACGATTCTTTCGACTAGAAAAAGAAAAAAGAAGAAACGATTATACACGGAGAAACGCGTGATAATAAACGAATCGAAACGCGCAAAGTTGCATATGCGATAACGACTAACCTGGAAAATCGAGGCACCATATGGCGTGCGCCAGGCATTAAGTAAATTGTCCTTGCCGGTGGAGACGAACCACTTGCCGCACGAAGCGAAGCGTAACGATAGCACACAAGATTCGTGCAGATGCAACTGGTATTTGTCGGGTTTCGTGGCATGAAGTACTTCGACATTCGAATTCTCCATACCAACGGCTAACCATTCCCCGGTCGGGCAGTATCCCAGAGAGAATATCTGTGACGTGAAATCGTGCTGCTGCAGTTGTCTACCCTCTCTAAGGTCCCAGGAGCGCACAGTATTATCGAGGCCACCTGTCCACAGTTTCGAACCGTCGGCAGAGATGTCGATGCAAGAGGCGCCATCCGTGTGACCTTGGAATTGTCGAACCAACGTTTGATTCTGCAAATCCCAGACGGCAATGTTGCCATCGCTGCAACAGCTGAAGCAGACCTTCGAGTCCGGCGAGATGGCCAGGGCATAACACGCCGGCGCCGAGGAGGTCAGTTCGGCTTTGATTCTCGGTGTCGGACTAGCCAAGTCCCAGATGCTCAGATTACTCGCCTCGCCTCCAACAATGAGAGTTCGACCGTCAGGTAACAACTTCACCGATCTAATAACAACAATCGAGCGTCGCTTTACATTAATCCCGTTTAATTAATTAAATACCGCCACTTATGCATGCTTTTAAATAATTACTATGGTCGCTCATGTTCTACGGTACGCGAGGAGAGAATTGGGAAGGGACGGGTAAATGCATACGGAAAATGCATGTGATAAATCGATGCCGCGCTCCGGCGTGATATACACAGCCGGCGGACACGACTAAATGTCATCCAGAATTCAGAGTCAGAAATTAATTACAGCGACCGCGTGTAGCGTTCGAGAGTTAATGTGTCACGAATTGCGAATGAAGACACGTGTTACTATCACTGACCTGATATAATTGTCCCGTTGCAGGCAATCAAGCTGGGAGACGGGTTTCGCACTAGCGCTACCACCTTGGCTGATGTCCCACACCTTAACGCAACCTTTGCCGCCGGTGTAGACGTACTTGGTCGGATTCGAGATCGTCACGGCACAGACCACCTCACCGTGAGTTAGCGTATTTATTTGACGCGCATGTCGCGGAATACCCGGGCCAATGAGCGCATCCTGCGGGAATGGTACCGGTTGCATCTGACCTTCACTAGATACGTGGAAACTGTAGGCACTGCTACGAGAAAAACGTCATCCCATAAAAGTATACAGCGATATAAAGCGGTGTAAATGTAACGGTATACCGATAAACTGACGCCTAGATAAGCGGACGACAGCGAATTAGGAAAGGAAAGAACACTCACGGTTTACCACCGGGAGGAATGATCGGTCCGAGTGGTGCTCTCATGCTGCCATGAGGATCATAAAGCTGTTGAAGGGGAGGTCTCGTAGGGTAACCACCGTTGAGTGCTGCCGGAGGATAGCCCAGCATGTCCACGTGAGGTCCTGCGGGTGGATGATGTGGCGGCGGATAGTGCGGCGGATAAGGGCCGACCACCGAAGCCGAAACTAACGGTTTACTGGAACTCGATGGTTTTAGGCCACCGGAACCAGAACTGCTACCTACGATATCATCAGTTAAACATAGAGTCCTTATGTCTTGAGATGTTCTGAAATCTTGTAAAAAAATCCCTAAGAATTCCTGAATTTTCCTGATATTTTTGTTCGCTGTAAAATTAAAAAATAAAAAAAAAATGTTTAATACAACCTCGAAATGAATATTGAACTGGACAACACAAACAAATTACATATCGAAAATTAGCAAAAGATAGGGATGGATTCCGAGAAACACGAGATTATATCTATTATTGTCTACAATTAAAGCCGCGAAGCATGTAGGACAATACAGAGGAGAGTTACTACAACATAGTACCAGTGAGCTATTGTATTCTGCTGAGTATTATCTTCCATTGTCACCTTGACTTTTTTTTTAATAAAAACTCGCGAGCACACAAGATTGTACGTAAATGTACACGAATGTACATAAATATCTATTTTATATGATGGTAACCGATTGTCAACAGTTTGCAACATCAAGGAAAAAAGATTAAAAGAAACAATGTTTTCAGAAAGAGACAGAGTTTAAATTTAAAAATAAAATTCCAAAAATTTTTGAATACCGATAAAATTCCAGGAAAATCCCTGATTTGATCAAAGATAGAAGAAAAATTTCAAAAAATTCTAGGTAGTAAATACCTAGCTACAGTAATACCTTGCTATAGTAAGAATCTAGCCAATGTTGTCATCTTATGTCTATAAACCTATTGATCTCGATAAAATATGATGGATCAATAATGTGTATCAAATTTAGATACACACACACACACACACGTCATGTTTTGTCGAGCTCCAACAATATAGGGCTGGTATTTATAGCCCATTTTTATTTTAAGATTGTCTTCAATAATGTATTAAGATGCTAATACGGCTCTGTGATCGCTTATGACATCTTAAAACTGTACTTAAAACCGTACATATAATCTTAATACGATCTTACATATTCTTGCAGAAATCGGATATCGGCCAATTTGATATGGAAAGACGGGCGCAAAAAAAAAAATGCGTTTGAAAAGAGAGAAAGCAAAGGTGTTTCAAGTTTAAAAAGTGCAAGCAGCGCAAATAAACCTATTGATCAGATTCTTCGTGCAAGAGGAATTCCAGTTAAATTCGCTTATCTCCTGAACCTGTTGTTTCTTTCCATCTGTTCTTACGTATCTTTCTTTGACACCCCGTCGTACGACGACACATTCTTGAATAACACCGTACCTGCCGACGTCGGTGTGACCGGTTTCGAGATCGGTGTCGTTGGTTTCTCACGTTCTTCCATCTTCTTGGCCGAAGGCGTGCTCGCATTGCTGCTAGTACCACTTCTAGGTGATGGCGGTGGTACTTCTTTCTTGACCTGGCCGCTCATAGCCACCGACGATGGGCCCAACTTGTCGAGACCGTTTTCTCGCGGTGACGCCGTGCCGTTCGCCGCGGGGCTGGTCGGGCCCTCGCTCGCGTCGTCGACCACCAGGTCTTGGTCGCTCTTTTCGCCATCGCTTTGCTGTTGCGGGGAGAACACGCACGGCTTTATTGAGGCGGATCGTGAATCGAGGAGCACGGGGCACTAATCTCGGATACTTACATGGCCTATGTCTTTGTCCTGCTCCTTCTTCAGTTTCTTACCCAGCAGATGTTCGTGCTGCGGATCGGGCGTGCTACGCGGTCTGTACTTCTCCCGTTCCGCCGGAGATATCGAGTTCCTCTGTAACAAAGATAATCGACATTTCAACGACGAAATGTTTAACGAATAGCCGATTCGAACGAGGATGTTACGATTTTTATAGAATCCCTTATCAACGCGACAGATACGAAAGATCCGCTCTCCAGTGCGGTTAATCCGATTACGGTGATTTACAGGATTTATTCCGTTCGAGATTTTTACGGACCGCGCCGGATTTTACCTCCTGCCGATAGATTTTCACGGAAAAGTATCGGGGACGAAGGACTTCTTGCGAGCGTAGGGATGGTCGACGGATGGAGGGTAGAACGACTAAAGTCCTTCCTTCCTCCTTCGCGATTAAATAAAACGATCTGCCCGTCGGACGGGTGGAAGAGGCATCGACGGAATTACTTATCCCTCTCTTCACCCGTACGACCTCCATTTCGCTTCGAGGCGAACGAAGAATAATAGGACGGATCGTAGAATCCTGCTTTTTTTTTTTTTCTACCGTATTATGCGCGAGTGCCGAGAAAAATATCGGCACGCAATTCCGAATGCAAAAGTACTCGAATATCTTAGACGTTTTATCGACCTCTTTTTATTTCATCGCGCCTCTTCAATAAACGCTTGTATGAATTGAGACACACTCTTTTCCCGAGAATCTAATCAGCGAAAAGACGGGAAGACTTCACTTTTTCAGTTTTAATATAAGAAACGTAAACGTGAGATAAGAATTGTATATAGTCATCGATAAACAACACACAGATTGCTTATCGCTATTCCGACCTTGTCTTCTGTCATGTTTTGACACGAGTGGATAAAATCAAGAGGAAGATCATCGATGCTGACAATCTTCATAAAAGGTGTTTTTTTTTTCTCCCGTAAAATGCAAGCTAGCTGAAGTCTTGCTCAGAAACACCGAGTCGAAGGTATCATCGACCGGAAGCTTTACGAGCGGTAGTTTCGTCGTCGATACGTCGGACAGAGCAACACCGTCCACATGCCTTGATATATACATACACACACACACATACACACACACACACACACATATATATATATAAGAGTGGAAGCCCTTTCCCTGTCCCCGATAACTGCGCTCCCCATCTTTGCAAACCCGTAAACCACCCCTGTCGCATCCCCTCGCAGCCACCGCTGCTAGTGTCGAAGTAAATCTCCTCTTCTCTCAATTACCCTTCGTCCCTCATCCACCACTACCGACGATGCCGGTTCTCTCGCTCTCTCGGTCCATTACTTCGACGCCTCGGTATCATCTCCCGCCTGTCGACCGAAACACTCCGGGTGAAAAGAAATAAAAAGAAAAATGGAATCTTGAAATATATATACGAATACGCGAGTGTCTCTCTCTTTCTCTTTCTCTTTCTCTCTGGGCGATTAACGTGCAAAATTACATGCCGCGCGGAGGATAAGCGGTGTCGCGCTTAGTGTCTTGTCAGATACTGTCAAGAAATCGCTGAAGAGAGGAAGAGAGAGTCGGCGAGAACGTGTATGAAATCCTGCGAGGCGGAAAAATCGAGCGGGAGCGTGTTCTCTCGTTCACAACGGCGATATAGCGAGGGGAAGAAAAGCGAAGAGACAAAAGAGCCGTGAGAGGGTGAGCAGACGGGAAGTCTCGCAAACACGCGCTCTGCTCACGTCATGAAAGATTCCCAGTAAGAAAAGGATCCCCCGGGAGCCGTATTACGTGCCGCTCTTTCAAGTTTTCTTCGCGGAAGAATCCCAGTAGAGAGAAAGAGGGATCTTTTTCCTCCGAAAAGACGTCCTCTCGTTATCCGGAAACGGTCGGTCACTGCTTATCCGACCAAAGTCCACTGAAGCGGATGAGATGACTGTCGTGTCGTTGAAAAAGGAAAATCTGGCGAGAAAACAACGCTTGACATGCGTTCGCGAGAATATAAGCCATAATGACTTTTGAAAATTTTATGATTTAGACAAACGTTATCACTGGTAAAAGCAACATTTGCGGAGCACATTCGCG